>NC_044039.1:120485919-120640346 GCF_901765095.1 Microcaecilia unicolor
ACAGACAGGGGTCTCTCTCAGCCCCTCACAGATAGCTAAATGCACTGTGATTGGCTGAGAGAGACCCTTGTCTGTGATTGGCCGAGAGAGACCTGAAGGGGCATAATCAAAAGGGAGGGACATACAAGTAAGTAGAGCTGTGGCCAAGTGGTTAGAGTACCAGTCTTGTAATCCAGAGGTGGCAGGTTCCAATCCCACTGGTACAGCTAAAAAAGCTGAGCAAAAATAGTTTTGATTTAGGACATCCCTGATGAGCACTTGCATTTTTTTTTTGGGTGGGAGGGGATTGGTGACCACTGGGGGAGTAAGGGGAGGTCATCCCTGATTCACTTGGATGGTCATTTGGGGCTCCTTTTTGAAGTTTGGTCGTGAAAAAAAGGCACCAAGTAAAGCCGGTGAAATGCTCGTCAAGCCTGGTTTTTTTTTTCCATTATCTGGTGAAGCCGGCCATCTCATGAGCACGCCCCCGTCCCGCCTTCACTACCCTACTGACACGCCCCCTTGTAATTTCACCAGTTCCGCGACGGAAAGCAATTGAAGCCGGCCAAAATCGGCTTTCGATTATACCGATTTGGCCGGTTTCAGGAGATCGCCGGCCATCTTCCGATTTGTGTCGGAAGATGGCCGGCGATCACTTTCGAAAATGAGCTGGTTAGTATGCTAATTTTGGCATGGGCACACTTTTTAGTAGTTAGAAGCTGCTTAATGCTGTTCCCATATAGTTTTATATTAATATGCATGTAAATATCATGTATATCAGGTTTGTCCAGGTTTTCAGGATATCCCTAAGGAATGTGTATGAGAGAGATCTGCATACAAACCTTTCTCTTCATTATGGATATCTTGAAAGCCTGATCTGTTTGCAGCCTTTGAGGACTGATCTTGCATAAGGTTGGTGTACATGCTAAGAAGATACTTGTTTTAAACATGAACAGTACATTTTAGCATATAAGCTTGTTAATTCTTGTTTTATTGTGCACATTGCGTTTTTAGTGATATACATGCTAACATTTTTTTTTTTAGCACAAGTGTTTGTGTATAGGCCTCAAAATCTATTCCAGTGCTGTGAAAATGAAAATGCCTTGAGTTTTTAACTGCAATAATGGCTGGCCAATCATGAATTATTATTTACATTGTACGCTTTAGAATGTTTTTCACTGTGCAACAGTTTTTTTATTGGATGACTTTTTTTCTGGTTCTGTTTTTTTTCCTGTGCTTGAAAAGGGTCTCTTCTACCTCTATTTTCATGCAAACTGTTAGAGCTATTCTTTTTCCCCATACCACAAACATCTGAGGTGTTTGCAGTAATTGTAAATGAATTGCAGGGCCAGTTCCAAAGCCAGGAAAACCATGAGTGTTGTTTCCATAGTGATTCTATCTAGCGGAAGTGGCAAGAGTAGAAATCAGGAATTAAACTCAAGGCTTCTGCAGGGCAAAATATATTATAGCAGGGCTACTGAGCAATCAGCCCAGCTCCTTATAAGGATGAATAGCTGGAAACATGCATGCTGATATAGTGCTTCCTACAGGGATCTGTTCAGAGCAATTTGTAGCTAATTTTACAGATGCACTCAAGTCTAATAATGAGAGAGCTGATGGTGAGGCAAGTTTATGGCTTCTTTACCCTTCCATGCACAGTAACTATCTGTGATTGTGTCATGAAGGCCTACATTGTTTATAAGAAATAGAATATTACCTTTCATTTTCTGAGGGGAAAAAAAGGCAAACGAGTCTTAACTTACTCACTCCTTTGAAGGTATTGTGTACTGTAAGTCTGGTTTACCAATAGTTTTCACTACAGGTAGAGAACAGGTTAAAAAAAACTGATAAGAGAAATCTTATCCCTCTGATATTCAGCTGGCAATAGCATTTTTTTAAATGCTGACCGTGGCCAGTTAAATTAGTCCTGGATATTCAGTGCTGAGCCATATCTATGCCCTGGCTCAGAATATCTAGGGCTAATTTGTCCAATGCTGGCCATCGGGGCTTATGTGGGTCCTGATATTCAGCTGGGGACCACATAAGACAGTTATGGAGTCCTGGCTGCATATCGGTCAGGACCCACTTAACTACTGAAGTGCTCTATGGAGCCCTGGAAGCCCACTCTTGTACCCTGCAAAAAAACCCTCCTTGTTCCCTTTCCCCTGCTACCATGCAGAACGAACTAACTTTCATCTTCATATTAGCTCTGGATTTGAATGTTCTAGATCTTACATTTTTTTGGGCCACAAGCATACATCTTGAAAAAAATAAAAATAAATTGCCTAAAATGCATAAAAGGTTTGTATGGTGTTTATGACAATTGTCTTTTCACAATATTTCAACATACTGGCTGTCATTCAGTCTTCAAAATGATAATTTAATACTGTGGAATAGCATTTTAGAAAGGACATCCAACGAACAAAATGAACGTCCAAATCTAGAAATGTAACCTGGCAGGACTATCACAGAAACAGAGTTGTCAATGCCTGAAAGTGGTGGAAAATTGCCCCGTTCACATTTTGACCAAAGGATAATCATGATAAACATGACCACCCAGGTGACTGAAAATAACGTCTGAATATGTGCAAAAGTGTCAAGAAGCACTGGTTCTCCTGGAGATCCGCCAGGGTCAAAAGTGCTCTCTGTCAAAGTTTGATTTGATTTAGTAATTAGATATACCACTTATTACAATAAAGTGTTAAAGTGGTTTGCAATAAAAGTTGGGGATGGGATTGGGGAGGCCCCCAGGCCAGTGGCATCTTCTCCCAGTTCTTCCCCCTTCTTCACCTCTCTCCTCTTGAGTTGAGTGGGGACATGGGGTTATCAATTCTTGATCCTCTTTCCCACAATGGACTCCCTCCCCCCAGGAGGCCTGTTTAATGAAAACTTATCTACTGCTGCCAGAAGGCCAGTCTTGCAATAACAGCTAAGACATTTCAGGGCTCATATCACGGGAGTAGCCCTGGCAGTGCTCCAGAATGGAAAGCTGACCCTTAACCTTTGATATTTGGTCAGCTGTCCCATTCCCTTCCCCTCCCCCCCCCAAAAAAAAAAATTCCTAGGCTCTTATGATGGGGAAGAAACATTGAAAGGATATAAAGAAAGAAATTAAAGTAAAATTGAGAAGGTCATGGGAGAAGGCTACCCTTTCTAAACTCACTTAAAACCTGTGGGTGTTTGTCCATTTCACTTTCTAGCCCAACGTTCTTTTGAGACCTGTCACCCTCAAATACATTCTTTTTTTATTCAATTTATTCAATTTCTATCTTTTAATTTGGATTGTAAACTGGCTAGACCTGTGTGCCAAATTAGGCTGGGTAGCAAATATCACGAATAAAGATAAACATAAACATCCTAGTTACAGGCCTGCTGGCATTACATTAATCAATAATTTCACTGATGCCTATATACTATACTAAGAGCCTACTGCTGACACTAAAAACATTATTCTGCTGAGACCACTTCTTGATTAACTGTACTCTTTTCATCAGTTCAACTAATCATACCAGTACGCGAGTACTAGATAATGATCGTTGTCATTTAAAGCTAAAAGGTCTTCAGATGGATCTAAATTGCCTTTGAGAGAAGCTCTTTACTGTATGACATCCATTGATTAAAATGACTGAGGAACAAATGGAACTTTTCAGTTAGCGGTTCTTAAATAAAAATGATCTGGTTGATATGTCATGCTATCATAATGCAAACAAATGTATAGTAGGCTTTAACTGATGGTATCTGAATTTTTTTTTTTTACACTGATTTTCAATCATTCAAATAGTGGCCATTCTGAAAATATTTGCAAAATACAGTATTTAAAATTGCCAAAATTCTGGTTAATGACTTTTTCTGTGTATTGGTAAATTGCGTTTAAGGGATGCATTGTGAAAGCTAGTATACTCTAAAAAGGCATTTTTATCCGTGCTTTTCCTGTATAGAGTTGTTGCAAAACCATAGTCCTTTTTCTGTATTAATAAATCCAAAAAACTAATTTGATTACTATCCATATTAATCTTGAATTTCAAATGAGAGTCTCTATTATTAAGCCAATCCAAAAAAACCAGAAGCATGTCTTGTTCACCACGCCAGAGAAGAAAAATGTCATCGATATATCTTTTATAAAAATGACATTGTCTGAAAAAGGAAAATCCTGTAAGTAAGTATTCTCAAGTCCTCAAGTCTCTTCTCATATGTCTTGTGATGCAAACCCCATACCAATTTCATCACTTTTCTCTGAACCAACGTCTTTTTACATCCTTAGCAAGATATGGCCTCAAAAACTGAACACAGTTCTCCAAGTGGGGCCTCATCAATGACTTATACAGAGGCATCAACACCTCCGTTCTTCTGCTGGTTATACATCTCTCCATGCAGCTTAGCATCCTTCTGGCCATGGCCACCGTTTTGTTGCATTGTTTTGTCACATTGTTATCCTTAGATACCATCACCCCAATGTCCCTCTCTTAAGCTTTTTCCTCCTATCTGATACATCTCCTTTGGATTTCTGCACCCCAACTGCATCACTCTGCACTTCTTGGCATTAGTCAGGTCTGGGTTGAGGAAATTAAGAAAAAAAGAAGATGATTTGATGAGGATTGGTATGGGTTTTCACTTTTACTTCATTGGGGTGTGAGCTGACTGGTTCCTGCACCACATTTGGTGCATTTGGACTTGCTGGGAACTTATCATCAACTATTTATTTTCAGGACAAGTATTAACTTTGATGGTTATTTTTATAACTCATCACTATGTTGAGGATTGTGAACGTTATCAACTTTGCAATTTTTGTGTATTTATTTGTTGCATTTGTATCCCACATTTTCCCACCTATTTTCAGGCTCAATGTGGCTTACATAGTACCGTGATGGCGAACGCCAATTCTGGTATCAGAAATACAAGTGGTAATTGTGTTAAAGTTCATGAGTAACAGTGTCTTAGTTAGTTGAGGAAGAAGAATTAAGTGTCCTGATCTAGAACAAGTTTCGTTGTGTTGCAGGGTTACGTTGGATCGTTTTGGTAGGCCTTCTTGAACAGATTGGTTTTTAATGATTTCCGGAAGGTTGTTAGGTCATTCATTGTTTTCGTGATGTTAGGTAGTGCATTCCATTTTTGTGTGCTTATATAGGAGAAGCTGGATGCATATGTTGATTTGTATTTTAGTCCTTTGCAGCTTGGGTAGTGGAGATTTAGGAATGTACGTACTGACCTGTTAGTGTTTCTGGTTGGTAAGTCTATGAGGTCTGCCATGTAGATTGGTGCCTCGCCGTGAATAATTTTGTGAACCAGGGTGCAGATTTTGAACGTGATTCGTTCTTTGATTGGGAGCCAATGCAGTTTTTCACGTAGGGGTTTGGCGATTTCGTATCTCGTTTTTCCAAATATGAGTCTAGCTGCGGTGTTTTGGGCAGTTTGAAGTTTCTTCATAATTTGTTCTTTGCATCCGGCATAGTTTGCATTGCAGTAGTCTAGGTGACTTAGCACCATTGATGACTAACATGAGTTCTGTGGACATTGTTTCACAAGTTATTGACTGGTGATTGAGTCATTTCATGTATGCTATATGAGAATATTCATTGTGCAATGATGGCTCTTGGTCTATTAGTCTTATGTTAGGGTAAACATTTAGATTGAGCTACAACCAGTCTAAAACAAACATTCACAGCATCATAGGTGTCAAATCCGTGGGTGCTGTGGGTGCTCGAGCACCCCCAATATTTCACCCACCAGAAGTTCCCGTCGCCAGCCCAGAATTTTAAAAGTCCCTCTCCCTCCCTTCGAGTTCCAGGCCCCCTACTTCCGAATTTTAAAAGTCATCTTACCTCATCGGGATTACGGCGGCAGCAGCAGTGAAAAGCATGCAGGCTCGTTGCTTCAGCCTTCCCTTCTCTCAGCTCTGGTCCCGCCCTCATTTCCTGTTTCTGCTAGGGCGGGACCAGAGCTGAGAGAAGGGAAGGCTGAAGCGCCGAGCCTGCATGCTTTTCACTGCTGCTGCCGCCGTAATCCCAACGAGGTAAGATGACTTTTAAAATTTGGAGGGAGGGGGCCTGGAACTTGAAGGGAGGGAGGGGGGCCGTGGAACTCGGAGGGAGGGAGCCCTGGAACTTGGAGGGAGGGAGGGGTGGGCCTGGAACTCAGAGGGGGCCTGGAACTCAGAGGGACCCTGGAACTTGAAGGGAAGGAGTGGGCCTGGAACTCGAAGGGAGGGAGGGGGGCTTCAAACTCGGAGGGAGAAGAGAGGAGCGGAGGGGGGCCTGGAACTGGGAGGGAGGGGGGCCTGGAACTCGGAGGAAGGGAGGGGGGGCCAAACTAGGAGGGAGGGGAGGGGAGCGGAGGGGGCCTGGAACTGGGAGGGAGGGGGCCTGGAACTCGGAGGAAGGGAGGAGGGGGAGAGGAGGGAGGGGGACAGGGGAGAGGGGAGGGTTGGAGAGGGAGGGGGGAATGCACCACCTGTAAAAAAAAATAATAATTTCTGCACCCCCAATCATTTTGAAAAGTTGGCTCCTATGCACAGCATTGTAAGCTTTGTGCATCAGGCCCTTAGACATTGCCTTATAGAAAGGCACATAGGTGCCTATTTGTCAATTTGATGGCACCTTTGATGTGCGTAAGTGACACCAATCTCTAGGTGCCACTTTATAGATTCTCCTAGCACTAGAATTCATTACTGGAGGATGTGATGAAAGCTGTTAGTGTAGCTGGCTTTAAAAAAAAGTTTGAACAATTTCGTAGAGGAAAAGTTTATTTATTATTCTGGACTTGGTGAGATCTGCTGCTTATCCCTGGGGATAAGCCACATAGAATCTATTTACCTTTTGTGATCTTGCCAGGTAATTGTAACCTTGGTTGGCCGCTGTTGGAAACAGGATATTAGGCTTGATAGACCTTTGATCTCATCTATTTCTTATGCTACTTTCTAAATCTGATTATATGGAGAACTGCATGCCTCTTAAAGATAAAAGGTCATTTTTCAAGGCAACTCCTGCAAATAAAAATGTTTTACTCATTTAAATTCACTACCTGAAAATTTCTTTCCCTCAATGGAGTCCTTTTACTAAGGTGCACTAACGATTAACACATGCTAAATTCATTAGCGCACCTTAGTAAAAGGACCCCAATTATGACTAACAGTTTGCATATTGTTCCAACCCACATTACTTTTAGCTGCATGCAGAGGTGTTCCCAGGGCTATGTTTCATTCAAGGGAGAAACAGTCCATTCATAGATTGCATTGTCATCTCTACTTATGCACCGAAAAAGTGGATAGTACTGGCGATGTCCAGTTAACATCTAACCACAACCCTGTATGCCTCTTACTGGTCTCTAAGATCACAAATTCAATTTTAACCAGAACACAAGGGCTGGGGGCAGGACATTAAAAAATGAAGATTTGTACTGTTAAATCCTGAAATTCAAGAAATATTTTGAAGATTGACCGCATAGTAAATAATCAAACAGTGCTCAATGTAGTTTGAAATCAAAGACACAGAAAGGGGCTGAAAGCTGAATAAATATTTAAAAATTCAGAGCTGAATCTATTAGCTTGTATTTTGTACGCAGTGTTGTGAGATATCGCGTTACGAGTAACATGTTACAGTAATTAGTTACTTTTCCTCAGTAATCAAATGAGTATTTAACTACTAATTAACGGGTCCTTTTCTTAAGCAGCAGTAAAAAAGGCCCTGTGGTAGCGGTGGGGGTCATTTTTTGCCTTGTGCTGCGGCCCTTTTTACCGTAGCAGGTAAAAAAGGCTGAAAATAGTCATGGCCATGAAGTAAGATTGCTCTTACCATGTGGCCATGCGAGGAGGAGCTCTTACCACCACCCACTGAGGTGGAGGTAAGGGCTGCTCTGCTAACTCGGCAGTAACTGGGTAGTACACGTTGCTGTCTGATTATTGCCAGGTAACTGCCACACTAGAAAATAGTGCCCTATTTTCCCTAGCGTGGGAAATGTTGCGCGCTAGGGCTGGAAATACTGCCAGTGGCATTGGGCTGATGGTAGCTCCATATTGGTCATGAATAAACAGGGACCAAGTAAAGCCGGCGAAATGCTCGTCAAGCCTGGCTTTTTTTTCCATTATCGGGTAAAGCCGGCCATCTCGTGAGCACGCCCCCGTCCCGCCTTCACTACCCTACTGACACGCCCCCTTGAAATTTCACCGGTTCCGTGATGGAAAGCAATTGAAGCCAGTCAAAATTGGCTTTTGATTATACCGATTTGGCCGGTTTCAGGAGATCGCCGGCCATCTTCCGATTTGTGTTGGAAGATGGCCGGTGATCACTTTCGAAAATGAGCTGGTTAGTATGCTAATTTTGGCATGGGCACACTTTTTAGTAGTTAGAAGCTGCTTAATGCTGTTCCCATATAGTTTTATATTAATATGCATGTAAATATCATGTATATCAGGTTTGTCCAGGTTTTCAGGATATCCCTAAGGAATGTGTATGAGAGAGATCTGCATACAAACCTTTCTCTTCATTATGGATATCTTGAAAGCCTGATCTGTTTGCAGCCTTTGAGGACTGATCTTGCATAAGGTTGGTGTACATGCTAAGAAGATACTTGTTTTAAACATGAACAGTACATTTGGTGTGCGGTAAGCTCTCATTGGGCTTACTGCCACTTCGAAAAAGGGCCCCTATAGTAACAGAGTTACTATAATCAATTTCTGGTGGTAACGATAATGCTAAGAGGATTATAATGTACATTACACACTCTCTGTTGCTTCCCTTTTTCCAACAATCCTCCACTCCCCTGAATCCAGCATCAAATTGAAAAATAAGCTCTTCCTGATACACCTCCTTGACTTCTGGGTCCTTTCAACACTCAGACCATGCAGTGCTGAACTCAGGCTATCTCCAGCCAACCCACACCACCAGTGGTGTACCAAGGGGGAGGGGGGGCGGTGGGGGCGGTTCGCCCCGGGTGCACGCCGCTGGGGGGGTGCCGCGCGCCTGTCGGCTCTTCGTTTTCATGCTCCCTCTGCCTCGGAACAGGTTACTTCCTGTTCCGGGGCAGAGGGAGCATGGAAACGAAGAGCCGACAGGCGCTCGGCACCCCCCCCAGCGGCGTGCACCTGGGGGGTTCTTTCACCAGGGGGGGGCCGCACTGCACCCAGGGGGTTATTTCACCGGGGGGGGGCGCTGCACCCGGGGGGGGGGCACATCGGCGATCCGCCCCGGGTGTCAGTGCCCCTAGGAACGCCACTGCACACTGCTGGTCTTCTCTCTGCCAGATCCCGACTGCTGAAAATAGGAAGTTGAATCAGAATGCCGGGATCTGGCAGAAGAAAGGCGTCACGGGTCAACACTCAGACCATGCAGTGCTGTACTTGGGCTATCTCCAGCCGATCCACACCGCTGGTCTTCTCTCTGCCAGATCCTGACTGCTGAAAACAGGAAGTTGCATCAGAAGGGCAGGCTCTGGCAGAAGAAAAGCTTCATGAGTTGACTGGAGGCAGCCTGAATGCAATGCTGCCAGGTCTGAGTGCTGAGAGGACCCAGAAGTTAAGGAGGTGCATAACAGGTATGACTCAATCTGTTTTCTTCTCTTGGTCTGTTACTGTAACACTGGTGGCAGGGCTCTCCTAGTTATGGGGACCATAACTAGATAGAATTAGTAATCCCTTTTTTTTTATATAACATCTGAACATGTTTCTTTTTCTTTGCAGGGATTATATTTTCCTGTATAACATTTCACAAGAATCCACTAAATCTCAATATGTGGTGTGGATATCTATCAAAAATTCAAAAATATCAGGCAAATCCACTAGGTATGAAATAACAACAATCAGGGAAAAGCCTCAAAGAGCTTGGAGACTATATGAAAAGTCTCTTCAAGTTAAGCGGACAAAAGAATGTCCTCTCTTCATCATTGGCAAAAACCCTGAGGCTACAGCAATGAAAAAGTTTTAAAGCTGAAGCCAAAAATACTTTATTTAATTTTTTTTCATTTTTTCATTGATAAATCAATCTTCAATACGATCAGCATTGCATTATGAATCCAAAAGAACATATGTATTTATAACAGATTCACTTATCTCTGTTTAATGTTCAATGTTCTCGTTCCTGCTCACGCTGTGCGGTCCCTCAAAAGCTGCCCTGAGCCGACGGTGGCCAGCGTTTCGCTGCTTCTTCAGGGTCTCAGCTACTGCCGAAGAGAGCTGTGCAAGTACTCGATTTGCAGCCTGAGACCCTGAAGAAGCAGCGAAACGCTGGCCACCGTCAGCTCAGGGCAGCTTTTGAGGGACTGCACAGCGTGAGCAGGAACGAGAACATTGAACATTAAACAGAGATAAGTGAATCTGTTATACATACATATGTTCTTTTGGATTCATAATGCAATGCTGATCGTATTGAAGATTGATTTATCAATGAAAAAATGAAAAAAAATTAAATAAAGTATTTTTGGCTTCAGCTTTAAAACTTTTTCATTGCTGTAGCCTCAGGGTTTATGCCAATGATGAAGAGAGGACATTTTTTTGTCCACTTAACTTGAAGAGACTTTTCATATAGTCTCCAAGCTCTTTGAGGCTTTTCCCTGATTGTTGTTATTTCATACCTAGTGGATTTGCCTGATATTTTTGAGTTTTTAACATTTCACAAGTACAGCTTAGCTTAAAGGTGATAACAGTACAGATGGATTTGGAGCCCATGGTTTACTTTCCAGGCTCAGAAGAAAGTAAACCTGTTTTTCTTGATTTAGTGCTTCTTTTTCCCTGTGTTAGAAGCCTAAAATAATTATTACGAGTACATCTACGCCTCAAGAGACTACATTCATGTTGTGTTCAAAACTAAACTAAAAGTAATTAGTTACTCTAAACTGGTAACTGTTATCAGTAATTAACTACTTTTAGTTTAATTATGATAACTAATTACTTTAAGCTAAGAAGTAACAGAAACTATAATTAATTACTTTTGAAGAATAATTGGCCCAACACTAGTTAAATGTGGGAAGATCTGATGCTGATTGAATTTTCTGTGAACAGTTGATTTCTTGTTTATTCTTAGAAAAATTCTGTTACCAAGCCTACTGGCCATAGGATAACAATGGTGGTGTTCAGGCTGTAATAATCCCCTGCAGTAATAGAGTCTGAAGGTTTATAAATATTCTTTCCTTATTAAAGCTAATGGAAGGAAAAGTAGAAGACCTAAGACCTGTGATTTAATGGTTGAAATGCTAAAACCTTCCTTGCTTGCTTGCCAAATGTTCAATTTTAAAGGTTTCCATGCTCTGAAAGGCACTGTTTCCTGACCTCTAAATCTGCTACAAGAAACATTATCTTGGTAATTTCTATACAGGTTGATTGAAAATCGTGCTAATGCTGAGGCTTCCATGCCATGAAGCTAAAGTTGGAACAGAATCTGTCAGACTATCACTGTTTAGGGCAGTGGATGTTGTGATCATGTGATTTTTGTTTTGTGCAATTGAAAATGAGATTGCCTTGGGAACATAGCACACTCATTTTCTTCATGGGCATTCCAGTGAAACAAAATGCCAATGAACAGTAAATTAAATTCTTCTGAAAATAATTTGGACATTTAAATGCATTTTAAAATGTACATTGTAACATAGTAAATGTCAGCAGATAAAGAACTGCACGGTCTGTGCCCTGAAAATGGCAAGGTTTATCTTGTTGGGCAGCTTGGATGGACCATACAGGTCTTTTATCTGACATCATCTACTATGTTACCATCAGGCTGATTTTCGAAAGAGAAGGACGTCCATCTTTCGACACAAATCGGAAGATGGACGTCCTTCTCACAGGGTCACACAATTCGGTATAATCAAAAGCTGATTTTGGGCGTCCCCAACTGCTTTCCATCACAGGGACGACCAAAGTTCACAGAGGCGTGTTGGAGGCATAGCGAAGGCGGGACTTGGGCGTGCCTAACACATGAACATCCTCGACCCATAGTGGAAAAAAAAGGGCGTCCCTGACGAGCACTTGGACGTCCTGTTTTTCTTACGAGCAAGGCACAAAAAGGTGCCCAACTGACCAGATGACCACCGGAGAGAATCGGGGATGACCTCCCCTTACTCCCCCAGTGGTCACTAACCCCCTTCCACCCTCAAAAAATATCTTTTAAAATATTTTGTGTCAGCCTCAAATGTCATACTCAGGTCCATCACAGCAGTATGCAGGTCCCTGGAGCAGTTTTAGTGGGTAAAGTGCATTTTAGGCAGGCAGACCAAGGCCCATCCTCCCCCTACCTGTTACGCTTGTGGTGGTAAATGTGAGCCCTCCAAAACCCACCAGAAACCTAATGTACCCACATCTAGGAGCCCCCTTCACCCATAAGGGCTATGGTAGTGGTGTACAGTTATAGGTAGTGGGTTTGGGGGGCTCAGCACACAAGGTAAGGGAGCTATGTACCTGGGAGCAATATCTGAAGTCCACTGCAGTGCCCCCTAGGGTGCCCAGTTGGTGTCCTGGCATGTCAGGGGGACCAGTGCACTACGAATGCTGTCGCCTCCCATGACCAAAGGGCTTGCATTTGGTCGTTTTTGAGATGGGCGTCCTTAGTTTCCATTATCGCTGAAAATCAGAAACGACCAAGTCTAGGGATAACCATCTCTAAGGACGACCTAAATTTCAAGATTTGGGCGTCCCCGACCGTATTATCGAAACAAAAGATGGACGTCCATCTTGTTTCGATAATATGGGTTTCCCCGCCCCTTCACCAGGACGTTTTGCGAGGATGTCCTCAGCAAAACTTGGGCGACCCTTTCGATTATGCCCCTCCATGTGAGTCCGCTGGACCTACTGACTTTCCAAAACCTGGGGTCTGTAGGTCTGGGATTAGAAGGCATTCGCTGTTGTGCCTTTCTTTTCCAAATGCTTTTGGAGCACATTGTCATACAAAATATAATTTTATAATTGGCTACCTAACTTGTGCTTCAGGTATGGGCATAAATTATACTAATTTTCAAAGGGAACATATACCTCAACCTTGTCCTTGGGAAGACATCTCTCATATGTGCTTGTGAGGGAGTCTATAGGACACAGCCATTTTCCCTTAAGGACAATCCCTCACAGTGTCAGAACCAGTGGCTTAGCAAAGGGTGGGCCCTGGCCCACCCACTTTGTGTTCAGGCCCACCCATTAGCAGCACACTTATGATGTGGCTGGCAGGGATCCCCAAGCCCCACCAGCCGAAAACTCCCAACAACTGTCCTTCTTGATCTTTGCCTGCAGCAAGCAAAGACTGATACATACTGCTCGCACTGGCCCCACAGCCTTCCCTCTGATGTATTCCTGCCTAAGCGGAAACAGGAAGTTGCATCAGTGAGAAGGCTGTGGGGCCAACATGAACAGTGTGTATATGTTGCTGCTCGCTGCTGGTGAAAATCAGTTATTTAAATGGTATGCGGGGGAGGAGGATGTTTGAGAGACCCTATGGCATGCAGGTGAGAGAGGGCGAGACCAAATCACTTGTGGGACAGGGAGGTTCTTCTGTCCACCCATCTTGGGCCAAGGCCCACCCATAATTGGGTGTCTGGCTATGCCTCTGGTCAGAACCAACTTAAAACTCATATTCCTGCCCACAGTGGAAGTGACACAGTAAGGGTGGAGCCAGGAGGCCATGGTCCAAGAAGTTCAAAAGCTCAGTACAAAGCTAGGTTAAAGAGGCTTAGAGGGAAGCAGTGAAGCCCAGCTGCATTTGCCTCCACCACCTAGGTGTGAACTGCAACTGCTACAGTCAAGTAGGCCAAGTTCAATGTGGAAACTTGCAGCTTTGGATTTTCACTGAAGTAACTGCTAGAGACTATATTGGTAACTCTGGGGACCAGGCCAGAGACTAGTAAAGCGTACTGCTGTGTTGAGAGACAGTAATGAATACTGTGGTCCTGCAGGAGCAGGCCACTGGAGAACTTTGGGGGTTACATCTATGAACATTTGTGTGTTTATTTTCTCTCCCTTACCTGTGAATGGAACAGGACCCCCTACATGATACTGATAATAATCAATATTTTCTTTTGCCTGCACCCGTTGTGTGGCTCCAGTTTATCCTGGCTCCAGGCCTGCCTTTGCTCATGTTACCACAGTCCTGTTTTGGGCAATTTTTGAAAGTCCCATTTTTGTACACAAAAATGCTTTTGAAAATTGATGTCCCCAAGACATAGTTAAGTGTGTCCCTGCAGCACTTGGGTGCTAATACTTATACCAGCTTTACATGATAGGCACACTAATACTCAGTTATGTTAGTATTCTATAAGTCTCTTTTATATGGGTTCACATAGAAGGGTGGTATATCAAAAATTGCTAATAAATAAAGGAACAAAGGCATCTACATTCTATTATAGGCTCTTACAAGGCAACCTTCCAGTGCCTAATTGTAGGCATGCTGTTAAAGAATTGCCCTGAAAATGGTATAATAGCATATAACTAAGTTACTTACCTGTAGCAGGTGTTCTCCAACGACAGCAGGCATATATTTTTATATGTGAGTGACATCATCCATGGAGCCCAGTGCACATGATGTCATCCACATGTGAGAATATATGCCTGCTTGTCCTCGGAGAATGCTAAGTTACTTACCTGTAGCAGAAGTTCTCTGAGGACAGCAGACATATATTCTCACATGTGGATGATGTTACCCACACGTGAGAATATCATACCTGCTTGTTATCTGAAAAATATCTTTACTACATCATTATAGTTATGCATATCTAGAAAAATATAAAGACAGATTTAATTTACATCATGGTTTCTAATTACTTAAAAATAAATGATATGCTAAACTAACTTAATGTACAATTACTTTATTAAAACAATTACTTAAATAACACTTTTGAAATCCTAATATTTGGATTATAATTGCCAAGGTACATGTGGCTCCTAGCACACAAATTTGAACTCAACTTAGAAATAGTTGCACATAGCCTGTCAAAACTTAGAGGGAACATTGACAGTACCAGTTACCAAACTGGCATGACATTCACTGCACACTTATTCATGTTCTAACTGCATACCATGAAATGTGGTGGGAAGTGGGTGTTATGGGTGGGGAATGGATAAACACTGTGCCTTGCAAATAGCATATAGCAATTTACCAATGGGAGGTAGAAAGCGTATCCTCTCTATCACTGCACTTACCATGTTCTAAGCTTTTTCTGTGCTGTAACTATGAGAGATGTCTTCCCAAGGACAAGGTTGAGGTATATGTTCCCTTTGAAAATTAGTATAATTTATGCCCATACCTGAAGCACAAGTTAGGTAGCCAATTATAAATGATTACTGTTCAGGGTTTGCACTTAACACACAGTAAGTGCAAAACTTTACTGCATTCTAGTTTTGAAAATAGAGAACCACAGGCGCTGTTACTGCCCCTGTCCAAACTCTGCCCCAGAATTGCCATCACAAAAATGCTGGTAAAAAGTATACATGTTGCAAAATACAAAATAATGCTTGTAATGTGAACCAAACTAGGGTTGGCAATTTTCAAATAGCCCTTTTAATCATGAAAGGAGCCATTCACACAGATAAAGGACTTTTGAAAATTGCCATCCTTCCAGGATTGGTAGCTTGCAGGCTTATTTTCTAGTCCCTAAAGGAAGTGAGAAAAAGCAATAGTATTACTTCTATTATTTAACATTGGGTAGGATGACATACATCCAAAAAGTGCCAATTGAGAAAAAAATGTGTAAATGCCACAGTGATAGCCACGGTGTAGCATGGGTCTTGTTTTGGAGGCTAAACATATTTCCCCATTAGACAATTCCTTATGAAATATGACCTGCAAAATTAAATGCAGAACGTAGCATAAGGGGCTCCCTACTTTCAATGTCTTATTGGACAATAGCAAACAACTCTAAACTGTAGGAATTGTAAGTAAACAGAGGTTATAATAAATAATGGCAGCAGGCTCTTGTTGACAGATTCTTTTTTACAGTGTGATTGCATTCTCTTTGTTCGAGTCTACATTTTGTCCAACACAAAAACTAGCATAAACTGGATGCTGCATAACGTATATTGATGTGTTTCAATATAAAACCTGCCTATTACCATCCACTTTTGAGTGTTGCCGTGGCATTGCCTAGGTTTTGTAATCTCGCATGCATTAAGGTGTTATCTCATTACAACAATCATCTTGTTTTTGACAAGCACATTGATACATTCTATTGCAATCCATTTTATAATCTACTAATAACCTAAGGTGTATGTTTAAAACCTGAAAGGCACACTTTGAATGTCAACCTGATTATTTATACAGCAGAAAAACAAATCTTCTCCCATGCAATTGCGTGGTACAAAATGTTCCTTGCCTGCTTTGAGAGTACAGTTATAGCTGATGAGTGCAGCAGCTGGAGTTGCCTAATACACTCAGCATGTTTACATCTTACACCGGAGAGAGCAAGAAAAGCCATGTGCTCCATTGGAGAAATAGAATAAAAGAAAAACATTCAATCCATACAAATATTCTTGGGATTTGGTGCACATGGTGGGAGAGCAGCGAGGGGTCGGATAGAAAAATCAAGTTTAAGATTGGAGATGCTCAACTTCTTTTTGTGTATGAATGCTCTGTTTCTGATCTAGGGCCGTCTGTTTCACAGTTGGGTAGTTCTGTCTGAAATACCTTTGACCTTTACTGTGGCCTCTAGCAGTCATCATTCATCTTGCTCTATTTGTGACTTGTAGGACTAAGCTTTTAGAGCCACAATAAAATTCTCTGAGAATGTGATGAGCTCTTGTGATTACATAAAACCTGCCATGACTTTGACTGTGCTGTCTTTTGCTTTTGGGAATGGTGAGGGGGCGATCTGGATTTAGCTCATACTTTTTCAGTGGTAGCTTGAGACAGGTAGGATTTAGTGCAGTGGGTGTTTCCCTATTCCTGGGGGGATTTGCAATCTGAATTTGTACCTGTGGCAATGGAGGGTTGGGTGGTTTGCTCAGGATCATGGGGAGTGTCAGTAGGATTTGAGCCCTGGCTCCTATGTTCTCTGCTCACTGACCAACCATTAGGCTACCCCCCACCCCGCCTCTTACTTTTTCAGATCCTAAAGCAGTACTTCACTACAGCCAGTTGAGAAGGTAGATCGGTAGAGAATCTTCCTACTGGTGGTATTCAAGTGTAGTTACATATCCATGAACGAAGAGAAGTCATTATTATATGAAGTTATTTTCTCTATGAGAAAGTAGCAACATTCATTGCCCCAGTAATGGAGCTTTAACCCTTCTCTTGGGCACTGTTATGACTTCAGGGCCAGCAGAGATGCCAACAAGTCAGTTTGCTCTGGAGCATTCAGGGGGTATTTGAGGATAGAATGGAGGACAGCTAATGGGGTAAGAGAAGCAGTGAAACTTGGCAGGAGTTTGTGCCGTCTTTTCTGGGGCAATGGTTAGAGAAAAAGAAGGGTGTTAATGTCAAGACTGAAGACCTAGTAGAAGTCCCAAGGTCTATACTGACTAAACCTAAGGTTATTGTGATGTATTACCATGCTTTCTGGCAGATATCACAGTTTTCCGAGTAAGTAAAGACCTCTGTGTAGAACAGTGGGGCCAAGTAGAAATTGGTGTATGTATAGGAAAATTGGGCATTGTGGATCAAAAGTTGATCTGCCCCACGAAAGCAACAGTTTAGTTCAACTGAATTTAGTTTTGCAAATTAAACCTGAATGTTAGGAATGTTGCTAGTAGCTGTAATACTTGTTTATTTCCTAAGCTCAAGTTTGTTGCACTATTGGACATGTTTAAAAGCACTGGAAGCATTAAAAAGTCCGGAAAAAATCATAATGCTAACCGGTGGCCTAGGGGATCACCTTTGGCTCGGGTCCCCCTCTGCTTTCATGGCTGAACTGACCATGCACAGGAGATCCTCATTAGCGGCTGAAGCACACCTACTGAATGAAGTGCTGCTTGTTCATTACAGGTGGGACTTGTGCAGGAGCCGTCTTCAACTGGTGAAGCTTGGTATCCCTGCCAGCAAAAGCAATATTGTATTATGGTGGTGGCAGCAGCAGCTGTGTGGTGGGGGGGGGGGGAGGGAGAGAATACCAGGCCCCCCCAAAAATAGACTTCTGGCCACACCCCTGATGCTAAAAAGCAGAGGTACTTGGGTTTATAAGTCTATAGTAGGTGAGTGTTTATGGAGTTGTTGCTAGATGGTGTGGTTCTCTCCATTAGTTTAGACGTTTGCATTTTTGGGGTTGCTAATTGATGGTGAACTCTCTATGCAGAAGCACATTTCAAATGTCATAACACATTATTAGCCAGATTTCCCAAGGAAAGATGTATAAACTATGACCCATGCCTTAGTAACAACAATGTTAAGATTATTGCATTTGTTGTATATAGATTTACCTAAGAGACACTAGGATAGCTCATTCAAAACCTGATGACATACTTATTTCAGGGCCTGAAGAGCTGGGGACCATGTCATGCCAGCATTAAAGAAGTTGCACTGGGTGCTGGTGGCTTTTTGAATCCAGTTTAAATTTATTATTTTAAAATTCTGCAATATAGGCAGTCATTCTAGAAGCACTATTCACATTTTAAATGTGGATATTCCAGCACATCGACATCAAACCCTCGAAAATCTAAAGTGCAATTTTAGAACAGGCTGGAGAAAACTTGGTTGTGGCAAAAGTGTTGAAAATGTCCAGAGGCATGTCCGGGGCATTGTGTTTTGGGGGGGGGGGGGGGGGGTGTCATGGGCTGTGTGTCATTCCTGACATCTATCAGTGATTCTGGGTAGCATGTCAGGGATGTATACCTGCTGTAAAGAGTGAATATGTACCACTGCAGGATGTCTTTGTGACTGCTCACATTGGTGCTGACTGGAGGAGAGCTGATAGGAGAGTATCAGGCTCATTTTCAAAGCACTTATTAGCCTCCCAAAGTTCCATAGAAACCTATGGAACTTAGCCTCCCAAAGTGCTTTGAAAATATGCCTCCATGTGAGCCAGATTGCCGTCTCTGTCCACCCAGATTTGTCCATCTTAAATCCCTATTGGTCTCACCCCTGCCATTAGCCCTCTGGAGCCCATTTGTCAACCCTCTGCCCACACAGGGAAGATCAATGATGCCTTCCCATGATTCCCTGGATCCTGCCACGACATACATCCTGACACGCTCGTGGATATATGACCACTTTGAGAGTAGAGGGATCACTTGTGTCTGGTTCATAGGTAAGAAGCACACAGACTGACATCACTACAACCCCACTCGTCCATGAGCCAGAGCCTAGTTCATACCATCAATGTGCAGGCAGCTGGGGTATTATCTTACCAGATGTCCCTGCTCTCCCACTCATACCATGTCTATTCTTTCACTCCCTCCATCTCACACAAAACAGGACTACCCACATAGGGGATGGCAAATGAAACCCATCATCAGACCCAGCGATGAGGCTGATGAGTGCTACAACATCAGCTTACCAGGGCCTTTATCATAATTCCACTTCCTGAGGGACTGGAGCCAGAGGACATGGACACGGACACAGAGGAGGAGGAACAAGCATCATCAGTACAGGAACATGCTCATCCACACCAGCAGGGCACTGCTGCAAGGAATGAACTCATACACCAATCATTTCTGTGAAATGATATATGCCATATGTAAACATGAAAAGCACATATAACAAAAACTTCCCAGCATCACATAAGCCTTTCCTATTTGTAGCTGCTGAGTCTCAGAGGGCCCTGTGAGCTCTACCATTACCTGTGGCCGAACACATCAAGCTCACAGCTCACCCCTGAAAGGGTATGATACATACCTGTAGCAGTTGTTCTCCGAGGACAGCAGGCTGATTGTTCTCACGGCGGCAGCCCCCACCAACCGGAAGAAGCTTCGCGGGACGGTCGGCACGCAGGCCACGCCCACCGCGCATGCGCGGCCGCCTTCCCGCCCGTGCGCGACCGCTCCCGCCAGTTGAATGACAAGCAATAAAATATGAAACACACAACTCCAAAGGGGAGGAGGGAGGGTAGGTGAGAACAATCAGCCTGCTGTCCTCGGAGAACAACTGCTACAGGTATGTATCATACCCTTTCTCCGAGGACAAGCAGGCTGCTTGTTCTCACGACTGGGGTATCCCTAGCTCTCAGGCTCACTCAAAACAATAACCCAGGTCAATTGAACCTCGCAACGGCGAGGGTACAACAGAAATTGACCTACGAAGAAGAACTAACTGAGAGTGCAGCCTGACCAGAATAAATTCGGGTCCTGGAGGGTGGAGTTGGATTTACACCCCAAACAGATTCTGCAACACCGACTGCCCGAACAGACTGTCGCGTCGGGTATCCTGCTGGAGGCAGTAATGAGATGTGAATGTGTGGACAGATGACCACGTCGCAGCCTTGCAGATCTCTTCAATAGTGGCTGACTTCAAGTGGGCCACCGACGCTGCCATGGCTCTGACACTATGAGCCGTGACATGACCCTCAAGAGTCAGCCCAGCCTGGGCGTAAGTGAAGGAAATGCAATCTGCTAGCCAATTGGAGATGGTGCGTTTCCCGACAGCGACCCCTAGCCTGTTAGGGTCGAAAGAAATAAACAATTGGGCGGACTGTCTGTTGGGCTGTGTCCGCTCCAAGTAGAAGGCCAATGCTCTCTTGCAGTCCAATGTGTGCAACTGACGTTCAGCAGGGCGGGTATGCGGCCTGGGGAAGAATGTTGGCAAGACAATTGACTGGTTAAGATGGAACTCCGACACCACCTTCGGCAGGAACTTTGGGTGAGTGCGGAGCACTACTCTGTTGTGATGAAATTTAGTATATGGAGCATGAGCTACTAGGGCTTGAAGCTCACTGACCCTACGAGCTGAAGTAACTGCCACCAAGAAAATGACCTTCCAGGTCAAGTACTTCAGATGGCAGGTATTCAGTGGCTCAAAAGGAGGTTTCATCAGCTGGGTGAGGACGACGTTGAGATCCCATGACACAGTAGGAGGCTTGATAGGGGGCTTTGACAAAAGCAAGCCTCTCATGAATCGAACGACTAAAGGCTCTCCAGAGATGGCTTTACCTTCCACACGATAATGGTAAGCACTAATCGCACTAAGGTGATTCCTTACTGAGTTGGTCTTGAGGCCAGACTCTGATAAGTGCAGAAGGTATTCAAGCAGGTTCTGTGCAGGGCAAGAACGAGGTTCTAGGGCCTTGCTCTCACACCAAACGACAAACCTCCTCCACTTGAAAAAGTAACTCTTTTTAGTGGAATCCTTCCTAGAGGCAAGCAAGACCCGGGAGACACCCTCAGACAGACCCAACGCAGCGAAGTCTACGCCCTCAACATCCAGGCCGTGAGAGCCAGGGATTGAAGGTTGGGGTGCAGCAACGCTCCGTCGTTCTGCGAAATGAGAGTCGGAAAACACTCCAATCTCCACGGTTCTTCGGAGGACAACTCCAGAAGAAGAGGGAACCAGATCTGACGGGGCCAAAAGGGCGCTATCAGAATCATGGTGCCGCGGTCTTGCTTGAGCTTCAGTAAGGTCTTCCCCACCAAAGGTATGGGAGGATAAGCATACAGGAGGCCGGTCCCCCAATGAAGGAGAAAGGCATCTGACGCTAGCCTGCCGTGTGTCTGAAGTCTGGAACAGAACAGTGGCAGCTTGTGGTTGGTCTGAGAGGCGAAAAGATCCACCGAGGGGGTGCCCCACTCTCGGAAGATCTTGCGTACCACTCTGGAATGGAGCGACCACTCGTGCGGTTGCATGACTCTGCTCAGTCTGTCGGCCAGACTGTTGTTTACGCCTGCCAGGTATGTGGCTTGGAGAAGCATGCCGAACCGACACGCCCAACGCCACATACCGACGGCTTCCTGACACAGGGGGCGAGATCCGGTGCCCCCCTGCTTGTTGACGTAATACATTGCAACCTGATTGTCTGTCCGAATTTGGATAATTTGGCAGGACAGCCGATCTCTGAAAGCCTTCAGTGCGTTCCAGATCGCTCGGAGCTCCAGGAGGTTGATCTGCAGATCCTTTTCCTGGAGGGACCACAGACCCTGGGTGTGAAGCCCATCGACATGGGCTCCCCACCCCAGGCGAGATGCATCCGTCGTCAGCACTTTCGTGGGCTGCGGAATTTGGAATGGACGTCCCAGGGTCAAATTGGTCCGTATGGTCCACCAGAGCAGTGAAGTGCGGCAACTGGTGGAGAGGCGGATGACATCCTCTAGATTCCCGGTGGCTTGGAACCACTGGGAAGCTAGGGTCCATTGAGCAGATCTCATATGAAGACGAGCCATGGGAGTCACATGAACTGTGGAGGCCATATGACCCAGAAGTCTCAACATCTGCCGAGCTGTGATCTGCTGAGACGCTCTGGTCTGCGAAGCCAGGGCCAAGAGATTGGTGGCCCTCGCTTCGGGAAGGTAGGCCTGAGCCATCTGGGAATTCAGCAGCGCTCCTATGAATTCCAGAGACTGAGTTGGCTGGAGATGGGACTTTGGGTAATTTATCACAAACCCCAGCAGCTCCAGAAGTTGATTAGTGCACTGCATGGACCGGAGGGCTCCTGCCTCCGAGGTGTTCTTGACCAGCCAATCGTCGAGATATGGGAACACGTGCACTCCCAGCTTGCGTAGGTGGGCCGCTACCACCACGAGGCACTTTGTAAACACTCGTGGGGCAGAGGCGAGCCCAAAGGGCAGCACACAATACTGAAAGTGCCGTGCGCCCAGGCGGAATCTGAGATACTGTCTGTGAGCTGGCAGTATCGGGATGTGAGTGTATGCGTCCTTTAAATCCAGGGAACATAGCCAATCGTTTTTCTGAATCATTGGCAGAAGGGTGCCCAAGGAAAGCATCCTGAACTTTTCTTTGACCAGGAATTTGTTCAGGCCTCTCAGGTCTAGGATGGGACGCATCCCCCCTGTTTTCTTTTCCACAAGGAAGTACCTGGAATAGAATCCCTGCCCTTCCTGCCCGGGTGGTACGGGCTCGACCGCATTGGCGCTGAGAAGGGCGGAGAGTTCCTCTGCAAGTACCTGCTTGTGATGGGAGCTGAAAGACTGAGCTCCCGGAGGACAATTTGGAGGCAGGGAGGCCAAATTCAGGGCGTATCCGTACCGCACTATTTGGAGAACCCACTGGTCGGAGGTTATGAGAAGCCACCTTTGGTGAAAGAATTTTAACCTCCCTCCGACCGGCAGGTCGTCCGGTACGGACACTTGTAGGGCGGCTATGTTCCCATGGATCCAGTCAAAAGCCCGTCCCCGGCTTTTGCTGTGGAGGCGCAGGGGGCTGCTTAGGCGCACGCTGTTGACGGGAACGAGCGCGCTGGGGCTGTCCCTGTGCCTGACGAGGCCTTCGGGCCGGCTGGTTGTACCTACGCTTCGCAAAAGAATAGGGTGCAGCCTGCTGAGCCCGGGAAAAACGCCCGCCCGCGGGGGCGGGTGCTGAAGGCGCCCGGTGGGAGAGCTTGTCGAGAGCGGTTTCCCGCTGATGCAGTTGGTCAACCATCTGCTCGACCTTCTCGCCAAAAATATTATCCCCCCGGCAAGGGACGTCAGCCAGTCTCTGCTGGGTGCGGTTGTCCAGGTCAGAGGCACGCAGCCATGAGAGCCTGCGCATCACTATACCTTGGGCCGCAGCACGAGATGCCACGTCACAGGTGTCAAAAATCCCCCTGGACAGGAACTTTCTGCACGCCTTCAGCTGCCTGACCACCTCCTGATAAGGCCTGGACTGCTCCGGCGGGAGCTTATCGACCAGGTCCGCCAGCTGTTGCACATTGGTCCGCATGTGGATGCTCATATAGAGCAGGTAAGATTGGATGCGGGTCACGAGCATAGAGGATTGGTAGGCCTTCCTCCCAAATGAGTCCAGAGTGCGAGACTCCCGCCCCGGGGGCGCCGAGGCGGTATCCCTCGAACTCCGTGCCCTCTTGAGAGCAGAATCCACGACCGCTGAGTCATGGGGCAACTGGGGCCGCATGAGCTCTGGGTCAGAGTGGATCCTGTACTGGGACTCTGCTTTCTTGGGAATGGTGGGGTTAGTTAGTGGTCGCACCCAGTTCCGAAGCAGCGTCTCCTTCAGGACATTGTGCAGCGGTACCGTGGAGGACTCTCTAGGTGGTGATGGATAGTCGAGGACCTCGAGCATCTCGGCCCTCGGCTCTTCCACAGAGACCACGGGGAAGGGAATGCTTATAGACATACCCCGCACAAAAGAGGCAAAGGAGAGACTCTCAGGAGGTGAGAGCTTCCTCTCCGGTGAAGGCGTGGGGTCCGAGGGAAGGCCCGTAGACTCCTCTGAGGAGAAATATCTAGGGTCCTCCTCTTCCCCCCACGAGTCCTCATCCTCGGTATCGGACATTAGCTCATGTAGCTGAGTCCTGTACCGGGCCCGGCTCGACGTCGAGGCACCGAGGTCTCGGTGTCGTCGAGCGGTGGACTCCCGCGCCGGCGGGGACGGAGCTCCCTCCATCGACGTCGACGGGGACTCCACCTGCGTGGCGGTCGAGACCGGCACCGCAAGCGGCGGCGGTGTCGACAGCCCCGGCGCCGGGCTAGAGCTCGCCGGCGCCACAGTCATCGGCGCCGAGGGCGCAAGCACCCCCGGCGCCGGCACAGCCTGGCGCATCAGCCCTTCCAGGATCCCCGGAAGGATGGCTCTGAGGCACTCGTCCAGGCCCGCTGCCGGGAAAGGCGGTGGGGCCGGTAAGGGTGTCGGTGCCAGAAGCTGCTGGGGGCCAGGAGACGGCACCGAGGTGCCGGAACCCCGACGCGTCGGTACCTCCACCACCGACGGAGATCTCTCCTCTCTGCGATGACGCTTCGGCGTCGAGTCCTCTCCAGGGTGCACCGAGGGCTCCCGGTGACGGCGCTTCTTATCTTTTTTCCGGTGCACGTCACCGGCGCCGGAGGGCATGGAGGAGGAGGAGGTCGATCCCCCTCGGTATCGAGGTACCGGGTCCGACAGGGTTCGGTCCCGTGGCTCACGAGCTGAGGGAGTGACCGGGGCCGACTGCCCACGCGGCCTCTCAACCCCACTCTCACCGGCGGACCGGCGGGCCGACGGGACCTGTTCTCCTGGGGTCGCTGCCATCGGTGCCGATGTCTCGGGCATCGATACCGGTACCGAAGAACCGGCCTTTGATACCGATGCCGTCGAGGTCGACGTCGAGGGGCCGGCGCAAGTTCCAAAAAGACGGTCCCGCAGAACTTGCCTCGCAACCTGAGTCCGTTTCCGGAGACCGAGACACAAAGCGCACGACTTGAGATTGTGCTCCGGCCCGAGGCACTGGAGGCACCAAGCGTGGGTGTCGGTCTGCGAGATCGGCCGGCCGCAGCGACCACACTTTTTAAATCCACTCGGGACCTTCGAGGACATCGACGGAAAAATCGCGTCGGCGAAGTCAAAGTCGGCAATGGTGGCTAAAATCACACCACGAAAAAATCAATCGACCGAGCGGCCACTAGGCCGCAACGTGGCGTCCCCGCTAGTAAGCGAGGGAAAAAGGGAACGCGTGCTCCACACGCGCGAAAAATTTCTTTTTTTTTTTTTTTTTAAAACAATACAAACAAGATGAGAGGAAACCGAACGGGAATCCAAGCAACGATCCGCGTAAACGCGGTCGAAAATCCGGCGGCTGAACAGAGAGAGAGGCAATTGCACAACTCTCTCAGTCGCGGAAAAAAAGTAACTGGCGGGAGCGGTCGCGCACGGGCGGGAAGGCGGCTGCGCATGCGCGGTGGGCGTGGCCTGCGTGCCGACCGTCCCGCGAAGCTTCTTCCGGTTGGTGGGGGCTGCCGCGGACGTCAACCCAGTCGTGAGAACAAGCAGCCTGCTTGTCCTCGGAGAACTCAAGAGACAACTAAACTAATCTCATCTCCAAAGTTCTAAACTATGGAGAGGAATGGAAACTAAAAGGATTTTGAGACCCAGTAACTAGACAGATGGTAAGTATAAGTTACTTCTTATTTTAAATCCAATTTGGGGTATAAAAAAGGTGTTTCAAGTTAACAAAATTGGTTCTTTTGTTGCATAAAAATATATTCAAACAATTCTTCATGTAGAATAATTTAAACTGGTACAGTAATAGAGCTCTGGAACAACAATGAAACCATCAGCTAAGATACCACTCTGGAACAACAAAGAAACCATCAGATAAATATTGGCCACGTTATCCTTTCTTTCTTTTACTCTATAGCTATAACTTTCTTTTGTGGTGTATGTCTTAAGAATTGATTCTTTAAGATCTATTTTATGTTTTTCAGGTGCAGACACCCAGAACCAGTCTCTGGAAAAGGTAATCTTGACTAAACTTGGTGACTTCTCATTGTCCTTTCATTTGTTATATATGGAGGTGCAGGCTTATCTTTACTTTGGTCTCTCTTTGTGTTTCTTTTCTTCACCTTGCTTGACCACTGGAGCTAAGGTTCTTTTCTTCCAGCTTTAGAGCCTACTGCCTCACACTTTAAAACAAATCAATAAAAAAAAAAAACTTTCTTCCTGTCTAACGTCTGGAACAGCCCTTACTGGTGCATAGGGATTACTGGGGCTTTCTAGCTATGAAATTAAATGTTAATTTTGCAACCCTACATAATTCTCCTTTACTTTCCACTGTATACCCAAACTAAGGAAGGGCACTCTTCTTTGCACACCGCAGTCACACTGCCCACAGCAACTCAATCTCTCCAAAAGGGTGCAGACTCCCACACTGTCACACTAGCAAATCATGCATAACACACAAGATTTTTTACTTGAGGCCCAACCTTTAGTCTTGTAGACCAGCTTCCCTTGGGACTTAACTAGGGCTAATTTGCTTAAATCTGTTTCTCACAGCCACACAATTGGTTTCTATCCCTCAGTCTTAATTACAAAACTTTCAAACAGCACACAAGTAATCAGTTTTCAGATTTTTCTTGAACAAATCCCACACCTTTCACTGCCAGCTCACTTAAGCACTTGGAGAAAAATTAACTTTCAAACACTTTTTGGCTCAGAAATCTATCACATAGTCAGAGCTCTCTCACACATGTTCTCACTCTTTGGTGTCTTCAGCCCCTCTCCCCACTCCCAGGCAAGCTGTTGCACACCCCTTCCTCAGGATCTGGGTCTTGGCCTTCAGCTGTTGGTAAGAGAAGAAAATACTACATTAGAGACATATAGGCTTGGTTACTATAACAACTACTGGAGAACATATGCATCTAGTGCAAACCTATGGAGACACAGATTACATGTGGACCCTCCCCTAAACCTGACTATATGTCATGCATAACATCATCCCTACCTAGGCACAAACCTCTCCTTGCCCTCCATGATTATCACTAGTCTTGCAGGCCAGGGCATGCCAACAGAATGAATGCTAACAAGGGCCACGGGCTGGCATGAGTACAAGCACATTGGTAATTGGATGGGGCTTGTAGGAAGTTGCATTTCCTCTACCCTGCCAGTGAAGGGATGCTTTTGACACTGGCTCTGACTGATACACAGTTGGGTGATAGTGACACCTGTCCTTGTTAGATGACATAATAGGCACTCTGCACCATGAGCCCCCTCCCACAAAATGCATGGAACATGACACCTTGTTTCCTGCTACCTTAAGTATATGATAGACAGGGTTAGGAAGACAGGGGTCTGGGTGCCTATGCAGCAATGTGTGTTAGGTAACATTAATCACTTCCCCATGGCTGGTGAGAGGTGTCCAGGGTCACTAATCCCCTGCACTGCTTCCTCATCTACTGGGGTACCTGCTGCTCTATCATACCCAGTGTCTCATTGCTGGGTTGTGAGCTGCCACTAAGCTTTCACCTTGGTATTCCTGTGGTGTTCCCTCCACTTAAATTTGGGTCCTCCACATCCTTGTTTTTGTGAAATACAGCATTTAGCCTGTTGCAGATCCCAATCCATATATTTCTTTTGTATAGGCACTCAGGCATTGTCCTGTTACACCAAAGAGATTTCTTTGGTGTTTTGGAACTTACCTAACAATTATCTCCACGTCCTCGGACCTTTTTGGGTCAAAACCTGTTGCATAGCAACTAATCTAATGTTTCCTATAGCAAAAGTCTCAGAGATTGTAAAATGGCAACTTTCACATTTATATAAGCATAGAAAAATGAAGATAGATAAAGACCATATGGCCTATCCTGTCTGTTCATCCATGCCATTTACTATCCCTTCCTCTCCCCTACAGATTCTATGTACCTGTCCCAAGCTTTCTTGAATTCAGTTACAGTTTTTATCTCCACCATCTCCACTGAGAGGCTGTTCCACAAATTCACCACTCTTTATAGGAAGAAGTATTTTCTTGTGTTACTTCTGAGTCTGCCCCCTTCTTCCTTCATCCTATGTCCCCTCACTCCAAAGTTTCATTTCAATTGAGAGACTTGCTTCCTGTACATTTATGCCAAGAAGGTGTTTAAACATCTTTATCATATCTCCCCTCTCCTGACTTTCTTCCAAAGTATAGATATTGAGATCTTTAAGTCTGTCCCCCATACGCTTTATAATGAAGACCACTGACCATTTTAGTGCATCCCTCTGGACCGACTCCATCCTGTTTATGTTTTTGAAGGTGCAGGTTCCAGATTTTTACAATAAGTGTCAGAAAAATGTTGAGATGAGAGGACTGAAAACATTGATAATATATACATGGATGTTTCTGAAATTGTCGGCAGCTATGAATGGTTACAATTCCAAAACACGTATGCCTGCCCATTTAAAATTAGCATACAAATGCCGAGATAAAATACACGTTTAATGTTAATTTGGCATTATGCTTGGTCGTTTTGAGCCATGGCTTTCATTTCTCAGCTAATAGGTTCACACTACCAATTGGCTGGGCAATTTAGCACTGTCAGCAACATTCAGTAGTGCTGTGGGCTGTACACCTTGACGGCCATCTGTTACCAGGAAACTACATAAGAAGGCAACCGAGGGCAAAATGTTTGTGTCAAATCCAGGCTTTGTCTATAGATGTGGCTGCACTTTCTTTGGGAAGTGGCATAAAGGGATATGTATGTCTTTTACTAATGGTGGTCCTCGTGTCCATATTTTCTATGTCCCTCAGACCAGGGAGTACAGCAGAGGATCTGTGAAAATACATTTGATTGCAGTACCAGTACTAGTTTTTTTAAGGTTTGGATATTGGTGGTAGGGAGGGCATGGAGATAGGTTGGGGGAGGGTGAATGTTTTAATCCTTTGTACATATAACATAGTAGATAACGGCAGAAAAAGACCTGCACGGTCCATCCAGTCTGCCCAACAAGACAACTCATATGTGCTACTTTTTGTGTATACCCTACTTTGATTTGTACCTGTGCTCTTCAGGGCACAGACCGTATAAGTCTGCCCAGCACTATCCCCGCCTCCCAACCACCAGCCCTGCTTTTAGCTTTTAGTGATTCATGTGGGGAGATGTATATAGGGAGGGGGAAGTACTTTGTATATAGTCTTTTCTGTTGGTATGGGCGTATTTGTGAGGCATGTGGGGAAATGTATATGGAGGGAGGATGTGTTTTCGCACCGTGGATATAGTTTTTGCTGTCTGATGACAGTAAAGCTGCTACATGTGGACAGGTTTGGATAGTGGCGATGGAGGGGCACATATAAGTTTCCAATGGTGTGGCAGACAAGTGTTCTGTAAGTGAAATGATGAGACTACACAATGTCTGAGTACAAACAATGGAACTTGTATTGTTCCCATTCCAAAACTTAATTGATAGCATCACTCTTTTGCAAATAAAAAGGGAGTCTACCTTGTTCCATTAGGTGCCTCATAAGCATGAGATCTAGGTGTTACACATATAAAGTATGTACCATGTATGTATGCACCTGGATACAAAATCATTTGTATGCAATACAACAATGTATTCCTCTTTACCATGTATGTATACAACTAAATGTATTACCAATTGAAATTCTGTACCTGGAAATGGCGATCGCCATCACGGCATAATGTAAGCCACATTGAGCCTGCAAATAGGTGGGAAAATGTGGGATACAAATGCTACAAATAAAATAAATAAATATTCTCAATTTGGGGAGGTTGTTCTGTAGTGGCTGCATATTGACTGCATGGTTTGAAAGGGCCTATTGGAGCTGTGACATCCATCTGTTCTGGTGCCCTTAGGGCTGTGGATATGGGGGCTGGGATGGGGGGTGGCAGTGATACACGTCCTAACTTGCCTCTTGATCTCTTGGCTTACATCCTCTCCATGGTGGTGACCTTGAGCCCCATGATGCTTGGATGTGCATGAAGGCTACCAGCAGATCATCTCAGAGGAACTGGAAGTGCTGCTGGACCTTGCACAACCACTTTGGATAAGACTCATGGTTAGCACCATAGGCCTCTGGGTGGAAGCCAGTGGTTCGAGGGGCAAACCTGGCAGAGCACGTTTCATGCACAGCTTCTGCAGTTGATGTCCATGAGACTCCCGTGCTTGCCCTTGTGGTGTTGGGATGGGCTATAGAGTTAGAATTTGGACCTATAACAACCCCTCACTCTGTCTTCCCCCCTCCTCCTCATCCACAGACTCCAGAGGTGGAGGGAGTCAAGTTGTCAGTGTCATCCCTTTGGCAAACCTTCTGGGTCTTGGTGGCATGGATGGAGGCATTGCAGCTCCCAGGGTCTCCTGCTTTGATGGAGAAGAGCTAGCTACCTCCTTCTCTACCTTCAACTGTTGGAAGAAGCAACTTAGGTTATTCTTAGGGATAAGGTGCATTTAACACTTCTGCAACAAATTTGGAGGATGCATCCCTGGTTCTGATGACCTAGCCTTTTACCTTAGAACATAAGAGTAGCCATACTGGGTCAGAACAATGGTCCATCTAGCCCAGTATCCTGTTTCCAACAGTGGCCAAGCCAGGTCACAAGTACCTGACAGAAATCCAATTAGTAGCAACATTCCATGCTACCAATCTCGGGGCAAGCAGTTACCTTCCTGTGACTCATCGCTGTCCTCTCCAGTACCCATAGTAGACTGACCTGTCTCCCCAGAACCTCCAGTTATGTTTTTGCTGTTAGTCAGTGATGCCTACATGCATCAGCATAGCGGGTTGGGGGCTACCAACATTGACTCTGATTGGAAGTGTGATGCTCTTTTTATCTTTGGGGACATGAATCCTCATCAGTTGCATCAGCGTTCTCTGCAATTTGAGCCTCCTGACTGGTAGCTAAGTGGGTGTATGTGTGGGGGTGGGGGGTGGGGGGGGGGTGAGGCCAGCCAGGAACCTCTGACAGTTGCACTGTGATTCCAAAGGCAGGAGAGGGTGTGACCTACACGGGCATCATGCTCACGATGAGCTTCTTCTTTCCCTCCCACTATTACATGTGCCTTCTCATATACCCAGACCCTGCTCAGTCTGGATTATGTCCATTACAACATAGCAATGCAGGAGCTTCTAAGGTCAGGGAACCTCTCAGGAACTGAATACTCTACATGTATGGGTGGAACATGCACGTTTGCCTATATGCACTTGGTTTTGCATGTTTGGCATCCTTTGGGATTTGGGTGTGTACCGTAGCAGTATTTTGTGAGATCTATGTTTTTCTCCTATATATTAATTCCACTTTTCAGACATCTTTGGCCGAGGGTGGAGATACACACACATACAGCCCTGGTTTTGTGAAATATGTCACATGTTCTGCACATGTTAATAGTCCCATATCCACGGCCTATCTAAAAATGACACTGAAAATGTCAGAGGAATATATCTGACTAAATATCTGAGGCATCGATTTGAGTATTACATGCCAGCTTGGAGCCTTCATTCCTCTCTGGATGTTCTTCTTTTTTAATCCTTTAGCAGAGAAGGATAAATGGGGAATGGTGGGAAAAAAAAGGTTTTTCTTTTGTGTTCCGTTGTGTTCTTGTAAGTGTGGAATTTGGTTCCAAAGGTCTTATTGATACAGGACTCCTATCTGACCTTCCATAAACTATGCAAATCATCTCTTTTGAGTAACACTGTTGGTTAAACCCTGTCAAATGAGATTGGCATTTTATTGTTTTAATTTTCTTTTATTTGCTGTTTGGGAATATTTGTGATTCTTAGATTTATGTTTTACTGAAAGTCACCTCGAGTCAATTCAGATGGGGGCATATAAATCAAATGGATAAATAAATGTGAAATGTATTTTTATAAGCATTCCCAGTTCACTAGGTTTTTGGCAGATAAAGTAGCTCAGGGTCCATTTGAAACCTCATCCCCAATTGTTTCCCCATCTGGCAAGTAGATTGAATGAGAGATTCATTATATTGGAATGCTGTCAGCTTTATTTTTCCTTTATTTATTTTTGTGTAGTTTGCTTAATATTGTTGTTCAGGATTCCCATAGTATTATGGAGTGTTAGAAGCAAATACAGTTTAAGAAACAATTCTATTTTCCCCTCTTGAAATTTTTTGAGGCAATCTTGATCCATTTAAGAATTTTTTTTTTTTAGAAGTAGCATTCTAATAACAATAATAACAAAGAGTTCATTAATCAAAAATAAAGTCTCCAAAAACATAGCAGTTAAATCATTTTAATGATTGTCTCATACATAAGTACCCTAGGAAGCATTTCTGCTAAGTTTAATGATTAAAGGGGGATGTTATTAAGGTGCGTTACAGCCCTAACCTGTGTTATCTACACTTTAATATGCGTTAACAGGCAATAATATGTTATATTGCTGTAATGCATATTAATTTAAGGTATTCTGGGATATGTGGAGGGGCATAATCGAAAGGGACGCCCAAGTTTTCCTGGGGATGTCCTCGCAGGACGGCTCCAGCAAGGGGCATGGAAACCTGTATTATCGAAACAAGATGGGCGTCCATCTTTCGTTTTGATAATTTGGTCGGGGATGCCCAAATTAGCAAATTTAGGTCGACCTTGGAGATGGGCGTCCCCAGCACTTGGTCGTTTCTGATTTTCAACAATAATGGAAAGTGAGGACGCCCATCTCAGAAACGACCAAATCCAAGCCGTTTGGTCATGGGAGGAGCTAGCATTCGTAGTGCACTGGTCTCCCTGACATGCCAGGACACCAACCGGTCACCCCAGGGGGCAGTGCAGTGGACTTCACAAATTGCTCCCAGGTACATAGCTCCCTTATCTTCAGCTGCTTGCTGTTAGCTCATTTGCACACGATTTCCTTCCTAAGGAGGGGAAGCCAGTGCAGAGCAGCCAAGCATTATGCATGACTGCTCTGTGCATGCCAAAGATGGCTTCATACATGCAGACAAGCTGCATGTATAATAGCCATCTACAACCTTAAATAAATTGCTGCCTACAACCTTAGAAAAACATAAGTCCAGGTGAAAACGTCAGCATGCTGAGATGGCAGCTACAACCTTAAATAAATTGCCGGCTACAACCTTAGAAAAACACAAGTCCAGGTGAAAACGTCCAAGTGCTCGAGATGGCAGTGAGGATGTCCAAAATGTGGATGTTTCTGTGAGAGGAACATCCATACCTTTGCTATGCCTCTGACATCCCCTTTATTTATTTGGATTTTGGATCACAAGTAGCAGCAGTGGGATTTGAACTACCCACTTCTGGATTGCAAGACCAGGGCTCTAACCACTAGGCCACTCCTTTGAAATTTAGCTGTCCCTGTTGGTGGGGAGGGGGGAGTTCAGGACGTCCAAAATGTTTGAAAGAAGGACATCCCAGGGACCTGCATACTGCTGCGATGGACTTGAGTATGGCATTTCAGGCTGGCAAAAAAAAGTTTTTAAAGTTGTTTTTTTCAGAGTGGGAGGGAGTTAGTGACCACTGGGGGAGTCAGGTGAGGTCATCCCCGATTCCCTCCGGTGGTCAACTCGTCAGTTCAGGCAACATTTTGAGGCTTGGTCGTAAGAAAAAATGGATCCAGTAAAGTCGCCCAAATGCTCATCAGTGACGCCCTTCTTTTTTCCATTATCGCTCAAGGATGCCCATCTGTTAGGCACACCCCTGTCTCGCCTTCACTACGCCTCCAACACGCCCCCGGGAACTTTGGTCGTCCCTGCGACAGGAAGCAGTTGGGGACGCCCAAAATCGGCTTTCGATTATGACGATTTGGGCGACCCTGAGAGACGGACGCCCATCTCCCGATTTGTGTCGAAAGATGGGCACCCTTCTCTTTCGAAAATAAGCCTGAAAGTTGCATGCAAAATACCTCATTACTATGTAAATTGACTATGCAGCTTGTGGTGAACATCACAAGCTGTGTTGTTTTTCTTTGCTGGGAGCATCGGCTGCAAAGCTGCAGCCTGGTGCTCCCAGTTGTTTCTTAAAGAGGCCACTCAGACACAACTAAGTGAAGCACAAAAATCAGCACTCACAATTCAATAAGAAAAATAAAGGAGGAAAGAGACCTCATAATACTGTGGCAATTAATATCATAAAAACACAAGTGCAGGGGTGGCCTAGTGGTTAGAGCACCGGTCTTGCAATCCTGAGGTGGCCAGTTCAAGTCCCACTGCTGTTCCTTGTGATCTTGGGCAAGTCACTTAATCCTCCATTGCCTCAAGTACAAACTTAGATTATGAGCCCTCCTGGGACAGAGAAATATCCAGAGTACCTGAATGTAACTCACCTTGAGCTACTACTGAAAACAGGGCCAGTCTTAGCAAGTGCGAGGCCCTGTGCAGATCAATTTCCCATTGATTATTAAATTTTTAGAACATTTTTTATTTATGAAATTTCAAATAAAGACAAATGAAGCTAAATTTGTACAGAAAAACTGATTGAAATAATAAGCACAATGCTATCATGAAACCCCCCCTCCCCAGAAATTATTCAGTTCAAGTCCACTACAATTAGTAGTTCCAATTCTCATAACCCCGGGGGGGGGGGGGGGGGGGGGGGGGGGTCAGAGGTGCGGACACACAATCTCTCCACTGCAAAACACTATACACAAACTTGTGCAAAAACACACTCATAACCTTACCAAACCATAACAGCACTAATTCCAAGGACAGGACGAGCTACAACCTTATGCTTGGAAAGGCAGAACTGTAATTACACCAGGCACTAAAACACCAATACACTACCCCGTGAAAAAAACAAAACAAAAAGTGCTGCAAATACTACACGCTAGCAGGATACTGCACCTTGATCACACATGAAAAACACATGACACAACAGATATGAAGGCAAAATACTGAACTGGAAAGTTACCTCAAGAAGTCAGACTCAGTATGCAGCACTACTCAACGCTGCTAGTGTTGCCTACTCAACTGAAAGCTGGGACTCCCCGTTTCACAACTGTGAAGAGAGAAAATGGCAATGGACAACGATGAAGTTTTGCTGAATGGTGACTTTCGTTTCAAGGACAAGACAACTGTTGTTTGCAAATATTGTGGTAAGGATTTAAAAAATCATAGCAGCCTCACTACGCTGTCCTACCACCTTAAAAGCAAACATCCTTTCCCCCTGGGTGCAGCACGACACCTCCACCCAGCGCAATGACACCCCCCTCCCTGGCGTATCAAGACACCCCCCCCCCCGGGTGCATTCTTGGCTGCTGGAGGGTGCAGAGAGCAGCCACGCGCCTGTCGGCTCACTGGCTCCCTGCTCCCTCTGCCCCGGAACAGGAAGTAACCTGTTCTAGGGCAGAGGAAGCAGGGAACCAGCGAAGCCGACGGGCGCACGGCTGCTCTCTGCACCCTCCAGCAGCGTGTACCCAGGGCGGACCGCCCCCACCGCCCCTGCTACGCCACTGATCAGGGCCGTGCCTAGGGTCTCTGGTGCCCCCCTGCAGACTATCGGTTGGCGCCCCCCGCCCCCGTCCAGCAGAGCAGGAACAGAAGGGAGCAGGCAAGTAAGCCGGACCTCAGGAAAAAATAGCACTGTATGTATCCCTCATTGATAAGTCTCTGACTCTAAAGTTTAGCAATTTCATTAAAGCAAAATGTATTTTCACATATCACATCCTATCCAAGGAGAATGTTTTATATATGTCACCTGTCTGTGGTAAAACTTCACACAGTATCAAAATACCTCTAATATGTAGTCGTGCCAGCCGAGGAAACTAACTGTGCTCAGCTCACAAGAGACAGAGTGAACATAAAATAAAACTTCATCCTTAAAAGATAATATCGGATGAATGCATGAAGGTGAAGGTGAATATGAATTCCTGTGAATGGAATCAATTTGATTTATAATAAATCCAGATACTACTCCCTCATATATATAACAAAAAATTATTTAAGTGGAATGGAATTATTTGACTGTACTGGTAAACAGAAAGAAATACTCTATTGCATTCTAATCTCCTTTGCACCAAAGGATATAATTCAGATCAAACATTTATCTCTGATCAACTATCTCAGATCAAATATTTATTTCAGATCAAATATTAAGGTTTCCTTGCTTACAGTCACTTAAATCTACCTAGCCTTTATATAGCTTACAGCATTTAAACACTCTTAAACTGAAATTCACCCTTTTCTATTCTTCATAAACTTCAAGTAATCCTGAAATATTCAGATCCTTTTCTCACTAGAGAAACTTCAATCGCCACCAATCTCTTTTCACTTATATTTTCTCATTTACCACAATCAGGCACTCTTTTATAACTTCAGTCAACAAACACAGGAAGTCACTGCTGGATGTCTCTCTTGGCAAAGGACAGCTCTCACTCTGTTCACTTCCCGGGCAGATTTCTTAACAGAAGCTGATCATCCAATCAGAGAGCGCTATTTGAATGCAGATTAACATACAGACACTCATGGGAATGTTTAGTGAAAAACACCGGACTAATTTGCTTATATGATTTAAACAAATCTGAGCATATGACAACCAAGTACAGACTCCCAGCACCTGAATTCTGCAATTAGATTTAAGGCAAATACTTTTAAAACTTATTTTTAGCACTTTTAAAATTTCAGGTTCTCTTTAATTTGAATGCTGTTTCAAGCTCTGAAACTCACCCTGACTGAGGAGCTAGCCCCAAACCGAAGCATAAATAGCAATCTGGTTGTATTCTTATGTTACTTGAAGAGCGTGCCTGCCTCAATTAATACTGCTCCTGTGCATGAAAAGGGGAGGGCAGCGGAGATAGGAGAATCACAAGTTCAGGTGAAAGATTTTGCAAGTGAGCAGACGGACAGGACAGTAGGGCAGTGGCACCCCTCGCCTGCCACTGATATAACAGCTTAGGCATGCCCATAAATCATTTTATAACAGGCACTTTCTGCTGCCTAGGACTTTTACTCACAAGCCAGTATCTAGACAATGAACAGGGTATTGAAGCTGAGGGATTTCAGATCATTTTTAACCCCAACTAATCTTTCTACAGGAGCATTTCTGGTCTGAGTGAGGCACATGCTTCGCAGCAAACAAAAAAAAAATCTTTTTTTTAAAGATTTTAAGGGCAATTAAGGTAGTTGCTGTGTAGGCTATAATTTTGTGGCTTATCGTATAAGCTCCAGACAGGAAGGATCTGGGACACATTTTATTAAAGCAATATGTATTTCCTCAAGAGCAGCTTAACTGGGAAAGCAAGAAATAAAATTGGACACATACTGTTTTGGATTGCTGCTGCTCTGATCACAGATGCGATCACGCAATGTGACACTGGGGGTTTCTCATGGGCAGCCTTGGAACATGTTCCACCAGCTTGCAATGCATTTCAGGGCTGTTTTCACCACATATTGCATTGGTTGTAATGAGAGCATTGGTGGCCACAGGTTCAGCAGTGCAGGAAACGCTGTCTGACGTCCCACCAGCCTTCGCTCATTCGTTCCCTCAGACAGTGCCCCGCCTTCTTCTGATGTCATTTCCTTGGGGGTGGGGCACTGACTGAGGGAACGAACGAGCGAAGGGATAGGCTGGTGTCAGCGTTTTTTTCACTGACGCTGCCAAGCTCTCTGCAACGGAGGTAAATTTAAATACCGCCGGCGCCGGAGCGCTGGGAATCGGGAGTGAAGGAGGCTGACTGAGGTGCGCTGCACGGGGCCCCCATAAGCGCGAGGCCCTATGCGGCCGCCTCGGCCTAAGACCGGCCCTGACTGAAAAAGTTGTAAGCAAAATCTAAATAAATCCACAATTCCACTTGGCTTCAGTAAATTTCCCTTCCTTATGGAAAAAGCACTACTCATTGAGCACATAACATAAAAGTGCTGTGACTTATCTGAATAGTGCCGTGTTTGTGTATTCAGTGGCTCCACCCCAGCAGTGCGGTCCCGATGGACCCGTTTTGCATCAGCTTCATCTGGAGACCACACTTTATTGTGCTTGCTTCAAGCTCGCTGGAGGGTAGTCTCTCCACTGTCAGACCTCAAACAAACAGCTCTTTTTCCTCCTTTATTTTTGTTATTGAATTGTGAATGCTGATTTTTGTGCTTCATTTAGTTGTGTCTGAGTATTCTCATATTATTTACAGTGAAGAGGATCTGTGAACGTTTCTTAAAGAGGCCAGACAGCCAACAGCAGAGGAATTGTTCCTTTCTGCTGATTCTTCCCCTAATAACAAACTCCCAGACCCAAAGACCCCCAATCAAATTCTGCTTGCACAAAGACCCCCCCCAATTAAAATCCTCTTCCCAAAGACCCCCTCAAAAGAGCCCCATCAAATTTCCTCTCCCAAACCCCTCTTTCTCCAAAAGCCTTCCTGCCTTTTAGGTAGTCTCCCCTGGGCATATTTTGCAAATCCCCTCTTGTCCAGTGGGGTTGGGGCAACAGTGATCCCCAGCTAGCTCGCTCCTTGTTACCAGTACCAGCTTCAGAATGGCATTGGAGACCTCTAGCAGTAGTGTTCCGGACTACCAATAGGGGCCAAGCTGCTGGATGTACAGTTTTGCAAAAAAAAACAAAAAAAAAAACAACCACCACTTATGCATCTAAGTAGTAGATTTTGTTTGAACTATCTTTCTGTAAAATGGCTCTTTTTTTTTTCTTTATGTGAGACCATATACACATTTTTTTCTGCAGTCTTAAACATATTTTACAAAAGGCTCCATCTTCAATAAGCCTTTTGTAAAATTCTTTGCAAATATGAAACATCCCTTTTCCAACCTAAAGACCCTATACAAAATTAGGCTTCCATCTAGTTCAGCATTAGACTGCTAGAATCAATAGAAAAGCCAGAAACAGAATACAGGCTCAGTGGTTAGACATCAACCAGCAAAGAGAGTGAAATGAATTTCTGGCTAATTCTTGATGAGTTCTTGTTTTGCAATTTGCTACAATATGAATTACATTTGAAGTGCAGTTTAGTGCAAATTAAACAAAGCTAAATGCAGTCACACTGCTTCAGCTATCCCTAGTTGCTACTTTAAGACAATAATGTCAGCTTTCTTATGGTGTGAAATACTGGTATCATGTACAGTATAAAGACAGTCAACAACCTGTCTGAAAAGACTGAAGCTGAACTCAGAAATACATAGAGGCATTCTTTCTATTCATTTAGTTTCTTCTTTTAGTTTAAGCAAAATTTAAGAATGGCAATTTTCAATAACATTTATCTAGGTAAATAGGACTATCTAAAAATTTCCTTTCTCTGCCAGGCTAAAGGTACATATGGGCATAATTTCAGCATAGTTTAAAAAAAAGACATTCCTAGGTGTGTGTTTTGTTTCAAATTAGCAGTTTCTAAAATTGCAAAGGGTTGTCTTCTGTTTTTAGCAGTGGTTCTTGCTAATAGTTTTTTTTTAAATCATCCATTTATCTTGGGGTCTGATATTCAGCAGTGTGGCAAACATATAGGGTCAGATTCTATATATGGCGCCTGAAAAATCCATGTGGAATAAATACATTTAGGTGCAGAAGATAGAATACACTTAGTTGCAATCCCAGCGCCTAGAATTATGCGCATCCATTTACACCAAGGAAAATGTGGTGTAAATACCGGCGAGTAGATTTAAGCACAAAGGGGCGTATTCATTGTGTAATTAAACTCTGGAATTTATTGCCAGAGAATGTGCTAAAGGCGGTTAGCTTAGCGGAGTTTTAAAAAGGTTTGGACGGCTTTCTAAAGGAAAAGTTCATAGACCATTATTAAATGAACTTGGGGAAAATCCACTATTTCTGGGATAAGTAATATAAAATGTTTTGTACTTTTTAGGGATCTTGCCAGGTATTTGTGACCTGGATTGGCCACTTTTGGAAACAGGATGCTGGGCTTGATGGACCTTTGGTCTTTCCCAGTATGGCAATACTTATGTACTTATGTACTTCTATAACAGTGCTCATAAACTTTGGAACGCCCATAACCACGCCCCTTTTCTTTGCTCCGTGCATTAGTATTTATGCACTGTGCGTTATACAATATGCTTAACGAGTTATGTACATAAATTCTAATTATTGCCAATTAATGCTCATAATTGCTTAAGTGCTTTTATCAACATTGATTAGCTTGTTAAGCCAATTAAGTTAGGTGCATTGTTATAGAATATGTTTGGATTTTGGCACTGAACGCTATGCGGCAAATAATTTCAATGTAGTAATTTTTTTAAAAGCTTTTTTTCTAACTACAGAGGTTGTTTTGCATGCATAACAGGGTTTTTATAAAATTGTGCAACAACATACACACAAAAAATATATACACAAGGAAACCGAGTTCCAACTTTTATGCCATCTGTGTGTAGGCATTCCCAAGGGCATATGGGCCCTTTTACTAAAACACGTAAGCGTCTACGCATGCCCAACACGCGCCAGAATGGAGTTACTGCCAGTCTACTGCATGGCTCTTGTGGTAATTTCATTTTTAGTGCGCATCCAATACGCGCGTCTGAAAAATATTTTTTCTTTTCAGGCGCGTGTAAACGGATGTGCGCCCAAGTGGCATTTGGCGCACGTGGGTCATTACCGCTCAGTTACTGCGCGAGTCTTTACTGCCAGGTCAATGGCTGGCGGTAAGGTCTCAGACCCAAAATGGACATGCAGGAATTTTCATTTTGCCGCACGTCCATTTTCGGCAAAAAAAGGCCTTTTTTACTGGCGCATTAAAAAATGGATTGAAGCAGCTTTTGGGAAGTCATTTTTCAGCGCACCTTTGTAAAAGGACCCCATAGTTTGGACAGGGCAGAGGTAGAGGTGTGATGTATTCACATATTTGATAAATTATCCCCCAGATTCTAAATAGGCCATCAAAACTTTGGCATAGAAATTTGTGTGCGCTGGGCAGATGTGCAGGCAAATCAATTAGTTAATGAGGTGTTATCAATAATTGTCTATAATTGGCATCAATTTGGATTTGCATGGGCATCTGACCTAGGCACTATTCTATAACATCCACGTCTAACTTTTGTAGCCTGCAACCCAAAAGGGGTGTGGCCTTCAGAGGCGCATAAGCAGATTGAGGGCATTCCTAGAAGTTAGGTGCAATGTTATAGAATAATATGAACTTCCAAAAATTAGGCACCAGTATTTATACCAGGCTTTAGCAGGCATAAATGCTGGTGCCTAGTTAGGTTCAGAAGTCAGTTCTAAGCTCTATTCTATAGAGGGCACCCATCCCAGAGTGTCCTTTAAAAAATAGTGCTCAGCGCTGACTTTTTTTCCCAGCACTTTTTTCTGGTGCAGATTTTTCAGCACCATTCACCACCTAACCCCCAATTTTCATCTGCATTAAACCAGGCAGTGCTGCTGAACATTGCTTCTGACTGGCCCGGGAAAAAGTGGGCAAGTAAAGGGAGGTACTAGAGAAAGTACCATAAGCTGCTGTGAGAGGTCACAGCAGCCATTTGCAAGGGCTTGCTACAAGCAAGGGGGCTTTGTTCCCGCTCCCAATGACCCCTGTGAACTTCCTAAATCTCGGAGGGGTTGGCGGAGGGGGCAAGGAGGAGAGGGGCTTTAAGTATCGCAGGTTGGGGAGGGGGTTGGAGGGAGGGGTGGATCCCTGGGAGGCTGGGAAGAGGATCGAGGGCTTACAGGGGTAAAAATAGTTGCCAGGTCCCCCGTAGCTAAGCACGTTAATTTAGGACAGCTTTTGGGCATAACCCTGAGCTCCTTCTTACACCCCCTGTACTTCCCCTTATCTGATCCATTTTCCGGGGCCAATCAGAGGCAATAGTCAGTGGCATTGCCTGGTTTAGTGCAGCTGAATAGTGGGGGTTAGATGGTTAATGGTACTGAAAGATCTGCACTGGAAAAAAAAATCAGTGCTAAGCATTATTCTATAAAGAGCACTCTGGGACGAATGCCCTTTATAGAATAGTACTTAGAACTGATTCCTGCACTTACGTTTAGGCCCATCCAGTGGCGTAGCCAGAAGGCAATTTTTGGGTGGGCCAACAGGTTGGATGGGTGGGCACTAGACAGTGGTGTGCTGGTAAATGTTTAACAAACAGGCTCTCTCCCCCTTCCACCTGTGCGCCCCCCCCCCCCCATCCACCTGTGCACCTCCCCTCAAAATTGCAGAGCTGGCTATAGCTGGGGAGAGAGCTTGGGGGTGGGGGGGGGGGGGGGGGGGGGGGGGGGGAGAAATGCATTACTCTCTCCAGGAAAAAAAATTTAAATGATCCCAGGTTCCAATCTAATTCATGTTTAATGTGGGATAAAATGCCATAAATAAGTAAATAAATATAAACTTTTAATGTTGAGCACCTGATTCTCAAAGTGGACATTTTCCAAACACTATTCTTTATAAATAAAAATGTAAATGTTCGTTTGTTCAAAATTTTAAATCTCTGAAAGTTCTTCACCAATTGCTTTCAAATTTGGACACAACGTTGCATTTGAATACGCGCATGTTTTTATTTACCTACTATTATATAGATGTCACAGCTGTCGTACTCGCGGACCAGAAGCAGTGCGACGAGTAATTGCAAATGAAACTGAGGAAGAACGGCCATCACCGAACGAGCGAAACAGACAAAGAATGGCTCAAATACGTGCCGAGGAAGCAGCAGAGCGACGTGCAGCCAGACTTGACGATGCGCGGTTGTGAGCATCTTGATCGCGTTCTGCAGCTTCAGATCTGCTTCGTTCTCAACAGAATCAACGCGACAGGCTGAGAGTGGCTTAAATCTCCGAAAGTTCTTCACCGATTGCTTTGAAATTTCGACACAACGTTGCATTCAAATACGCGCGTGTTTTTATATACCTACAATTATAAATCAAACTGAGGAAGAACGGGCATCAGCGAACGAGCGAAACAGAAAAAGAATGGCTCAAATACGTGCCGAGGAAACAGCACAGCAAAAAACATCGCTCGAGGCTCTTCATCGATCATTGCAAGATTTGCGTGGAAACATCAGACCATTTGGGAACACATTAATATTGCTTGCAGGAGATTTCAGGCAAACATTACCTGTAGTTCCTCGATCGACACCAGTGGACGAAATAAATGCTTGCCTAAAATACTCTACTTTGTGGCAACACGTAAAGACGTTAAACTTAACTACAAATATGCGTGTCCAGCTGCAAAACGATCAATCAGCTCTGATATTCTCACATCAATTGCTGAAAATTGGGAACGGAAAGGTGCCGGTTGATCTGACCTCAGGACTAATTTCATTGCCTCATAACTTCTGCAATTTAGTGACTGCAAAAGAACAATTGGTTGAAAAAGTATTTCCCAATATTCAAACCAATTATAAGAATCACGATTCGCTGAGTGAATGAGCTATTCTTGCAGCCAACAACAAAGACGTCTACGAACTGAACAATATTATTCAGTCTAACATTCAAAGCGAGCCACTTACATACAAGTCCGTCAACACTGTTCTGGAAGCAGATGAAGCGCTTAATTATCCAACAGACTTTTTCAATTCACTCGATCTGCCAGGGATGCCACCGCACGTACTGCAATTGAAAATTGGCGTACCAATTATCATGTTGCGAAATATCAACCAGCCAAAGCTTTGCAACCGCACGCGGCTTGCAGTAAAAACATTAATGAGCAATGTCGTACAAGCAACAATCTTGACAGGACCTTTCAAAGGTGAACAAGTCCTCATTCCTAGTAGTCCTATGATTCCAACAGATATGCCATTTCAATTTAACAGATTGCAATTCCCAATTCGATTGGCGTTTGCAATCACCATCAGCAAAGCGCAGGGCCAATCTTTAGAATTCACCCGTTTACATCTACACATGGATTGCTTCTCACATGGACAATTATATGTTGCATGTTCTACAGTCGGCAAACCAGACAATGGAACAACAAAAAATATTGTATACCCACAAGCATTGTGAAATTAAACATATTAGAAACGTGCGCTTCCTCTTTTCTTTCTTTTCCATTTAACCAGACTGAGCCAGAGCAATCAGTGGCCGGGTAGCGCTAGTAATGAAAATAAAATGATTTTTTTTTCTACCTTTGTTGTCTGGTGACTGTTTTTCTGATCATGCAGGCCCAGTATCTGATTCTGCTGCTATCTGTCCTCTTAACTCCGTTTCCAGGGCTTCCTTTCCATTTATTTCTTTACTTTCCGCCTTTCTTCTTCATTTCTTGCCCTACATCTGTAAGTAAAAGCTGGGTCCTCCGCAGACTTGACTGTCCAGTGGATCCAGCTTCTGCCTATTTTCTTCATCCATGTGCAGTTTTTCTCCTCTCTTCCTTTTCCCTCTTCTCATCTCCTTCCTCACTCTTCCCCCCCTCCATCCATGTCCAGCATTTCTTCTCTCTCCCTTCCCTCTCCTCCATCCATGTCCAGCAACCCTCCTCTCCTCTGCCCTTCCCTCCATCCACCCATGTCCAGCAACCTTCCTCTCTCCTCTTCCCTCCCCACCATCCACCCATGTCCAGCAACTCTCCTCCCCCCTCCATCCATCCATACCCAGCAATTCTCTTCTCTCCCCTGCCCCCCTCTATACATCCATACCCAGCAATTCTCTTCTCTCCCCTGTTCCCTCCAGCCATCCATACCCTGCAATTCTCTTCTCTCCCCTGCCCCTATCCATCCATACCCAGCAATTCTGTTCTCGCCCCTGCCCCCCTCTATCCATCCATACCAGCAATTCTCTTCTCTCCCCTGCCCCTATCCATCCATACCCAGCAATTCTGTTCTAGCCCCTGCCCCCCCATCCATCCATACCCAGCAATTCTCTTTTCTCCCGTCCCCTCCCTCCATCCATCCATACCCAGCAATTCTCTTCTCTCCCCTGCCCCCCCTCCATCCATCCATCCATACCCAGCAATTCTCTTCTCTCCCCTGCCCCCCTCCATCCATCAATCCATACCCAGCGATTCTGCTCTCTCCCATATCCCTCCTCTATCCATCCATGCCCAGCAATTCTCTTTTCTCCCGTCCCTTCCCTCCATCCATACCCAGCAATTCTCTTCTCTCCCCTGCCCCTATCCATCCATACCCAACAATTCTGTTCTTGCCCCTGCCCCCCTCTATCCATCCATACCCAGCAATTCTCTTTTCTCCCCTGCCCCCCCTCCATCCATCCATCCATCCATCCCCAGCAATTCTCTGTTCTCCCCTGCCCCCCTCCATCCATCCATCCATCCATACCCAGTGATTCTCCTCTCTCCCCTGTCCCCCCTCTATCCATCCATAGCCAGCCATTCTCTTTTCTCCCGTCCCCTCCCTCATCCATCCCCCTATCCATCCATACCCAGCAATTCTCTTCTCTCCCCTGCCCCCCTCCATCCACACATCCATACCCAGCGATTCTCCTCTCTCCCCTGCCCCCCCTCCATCCATACCCAGTGATTCTCCTCTCTCCCCTGCCCTCTCCTCCCATCCATGTCCAGCGATTCTCCTTCGCCCACATCCTTCCCTCCCATTCCATTCCACCTGCCCGCCCTCTTCTCCCCCCAACATCCCCCTTTTTCTTCCTGCTACAGCACCCTGCGTGGTTTAAATCTTTTTTTATGATTGAACTATACTTTCTTGTTCCCTAGGCCTGAATCCTTGCTCCAAATCTTAATGATCATTAAATTTACAGTGGAAGCAGGCTGAGCTCCTTTCCTGCATCTGCCTCCCTCTCTCTCATGACAGCGCTTCCCAGTCAGACGCTGCCTACCGCCTCCACGATCCTGCATCTACCTCCCTCTCAGCACTCAGCACGCAGCAGCGGTAGCGATTCATACATGCTGCCTCCTGCTTCTAACCCGGAAGCGTCTCCTCTGCCGCGTCCCGCGCCCATTATCACAACTTCCTGTGTCTGCTGGGGCAGGACTCGGCAGAGGAGACGCTTCCGGGTTAGAAGCAGGAGGTAGCATGTATGAATTGCTACCGCTGCTGCGTGTTGAGTGCTGAAAGGGAGGTAGATGCAGGATCGTGGCGGTGGTAGGCAGTGTCTGACTGGGAAGCGCTGTCGTGAGAGAGAGGGAGGCAGATGCAGGATCGGAGCTCAGCCTGCTCCCTCCGCTGCCGTGAAGATGAAGGTGCTCCACTGCTGGGTGGGCCTGAACCCAAACTGGGTGGGCCTAGGCCCGCCCAGGCCCACTGATGGCTATGCCCCTGGGCCTAGCATTTACACCTGCTAAAGCTATAGAGGAAGGGGATGGACTTTAAGTATCGCAGACTGTGGGAGGGTGTAGGAGGGAGCAGAGCTCTTTGGGAGGCCAGGAAGGAGATTGGGGGAGAGGGGATTTTGGGGGCAAAAATAGTTATGTGTGTCCTGGTCAATATTCAGCTGGGCCCGCATAACTGTATTATGCAGGGCCCCGCCTAAATATTAACTGAGATCTACATAGGCTCAGGTGGCCATCCCCTTGACATATACCTTCCGATATTCAAATGACACAGAGCTCTGGAATGAGGGGGCATATGACAAAGTTAAGAGGGAATAGGCTTAGGATTATTTCACAGAGAGGGTGTTGGAGGTGGTGGAGTCAAGGACTGTTCCAGAATTTAAAAAGGCATGGGATAAGCATGTGGGATTGCTTAGGAACAGGAAGAATTAGGGGTTACAGAGGATGGGCAGACTGGATGGATCATATGGCCTTTATCTGCCATCATGTTTCTATGTTTCTATTCATTGTCAGTGCCCAGACGTGGCCCAGCATTGAATGCTGGGGGCTAATCTTGCTGGTGACTGTAAACATTTAAAAAGACACTGACCGCTGCCAGCTGAATATCAGAGAGATTTTATTTAGTTTCCTGTGTCACTTGTCAGCTTTTCAGTTTGGTTTTATCATTTTTAATTTTGATTTCTTTTGTTTTTATAAATGTTTCTAACTGCACAAGAAGAAACAGAAAACAAGTCCAAAGGTAGGGCTAATCAGGAAACAAGAACTAAGATGACCAAAAATACAAAACACAGCTAGGAATGGTTTGGCTGCAGCAGGAAGAGTTATCCTACCTTTAAAAGGTAGGATAACTCCTCCTGAAGGTCCCAGGTTTAAGGCTGGCTTGTGCATGTTATTAACACTGTAAAAAAATTCTGAAATTTAATGACTCTGGAAAGAAATTTGTCATTTTGGTTTTATTTCCATCCTTTTCATTTAGACTCAAATTTGAGTTCTTATATCAGTTTATTTTATTCAGGTGAATGAGAGGGGCATTTTTGATATGATGTCTAAGTCCGACTTTGGACATTTTGTTCAAAACATCCAGAATCTGAATAGCAAATAAAGTCATTTTCAAAACAGCAACGCATCTATTTTTTTTAAATGGCCACTAGCTAGATGTTTTTTTGAAATGTGCATTTATCTTTTTAGTCCAGTTAAAAGAAAAAATAGATCAAGTGAAAAACATACAAAATCAAGTCAGGATGTAGGAGGAGTCAACATTCTTAGTAGACTGGCCACACAGACATCCCAGCAGAGCAGTGGGGCACCCTAGGGGGCACTGCAGTGGATTTCACCTAAAAGCTCCCAGGTACACATCTCACCGTTGCTCCCGTAAATCGTATAATGAGCCCTCCAAAACCCACCAAACATCTACTGTACTCAACTGTACACCACTACAATAGCCCTTGTAGCTGCAGGTGTCACCTATACAGATACAGTAGGTTTTTAGTGGGTTATGGAGGGCTGACACTTTCTACCACAAGTGTAACAGTTAGAGTGGATTATGGGCCTGGATCAACTTCTCTATAGTGCACTACATAAATCACTAGGCTATTCCAGGATTTCAAAAATACCGATTTGGACATTTTAGTGAGAAAAATGTCCAAATGCTACTTTAAGCCACTTTTTAGAATTTTTCTCTTGCTGGTTCATTCTGTCACAGAGTCCCTAGTGGGAGCTCCTGAAACTTGAATACTATATTAGAACAAGAGAAGAATAAGGAAGAAATCCTAGTTCTTATCTTGTTCTAGTCTAGTATTCAAACCTCAGGAGAACAACACTGAAGTAACTGAAAACAAGCCTAGGCACAGCACAGAAATGCTCAAACCTGCCTTTAGCTGGTTCCTACTGGGACATGGGGAAACATGAACCAAAATTATCAGAAATACATGACACAGCTAGGAATAGGTTGGATATTGTAGACTCTCAAAAGGCAGAGTTGCTTTTCTTGAAAACAGCTCTTTCCTAACCCAAGGATCCTAGGTTTGTGCCTCCTGGCTATTAACATTGGGGGGAAAAAAAGCTGAAATTTAATGACACTGAAAAGAACCTGACATTGTGGGGGACAATAATCAAAGGAGTTTAACTGAGCAGAAGAGGAGTTAAACCCCATTAAGTTGGCTGGCTGGCAATATTCAGTGGCACTTAAACAGTAGTGCCACTGAATTTCTGCTCTAACCAGCCATACAGTTATATTCCATACAATGACTCCCAGAATGGTATTATGGAATGAGGAAGGTGAATACAGGCGACACCACAGTGTAGACACCTGGTGGGATGTTGAAAGGTTCAGGAGTATCACATGGATATTGGCCACTTTGTGATACCACAGGTTGAGCCATTAGAATTTTGACGCTGGGATGAGGATAACACTATCTAGGCATGTTTTGGTAGCCAATCTGGTAGGGTAGGAAATCTATAAATTGAATTGACGATCCGGTTGTAATGAGAGTAAAGTTGCAGCCCTGTTTTTCCACTACCTTAGGTAGTTGACCTCATTATTTGATGAGGTGTGCGTGCACGAGGATGATGGTGATGAGTAGACAATGGTGCAAATGTCTATGTTATGTACATATATTCTTACTGCCATCTAGACACAGGCATTTACACTAGCTTTGGGGCTGGTGTAAGTGATTGAACATTAAATCGAGACGTGCCAAGTCACTTATGCTAGTATTGTATAGAGGTCATAAAATAAGCTTGAAATAGGTGCATTTTTGCCACCTTAAACTAAATGCTGTTTATAAAATTTCCTTCATAATGATTTATATGGCCAGTTATCCATATGAAAATAATCTGAAACATTATTTACATAAGTATTTCCATGCTGGGCCACACCAAAAGTCCATCAAGCCCAGCATCCTATTTCCAACAGTGGCCAATCCAGGTCACAAATACCTGGCAAGATCCTGAAAAAATTCAATACATTTTATGCTGCTTATCCCAGAAATAGCAGTGGATTTTCCCCAAGTCAATTTAATAATGGTCTATGGACTTTTCCTTTAGGAAACCGTCCATACCTTTTTAAAACCCCGCTAAGCTAACCGCATTTACCACATTCTCTGCAAAGAATTCTAGTGTTTAATTACACATTGAATGAAGAAACATTTTCTCCGATTCATATTAAATTTACTACTTTGTATCTTCACCGCATGCCCTCTAGTCCTAGTATTTTTGGAAAGAGTAAACAAACGATTCACATCTACCCGTTCCACTCCACTCATTATTTTATAGACCTCTATCATATCTCCCCTCAGCCGTCTTTTCTCCAAGCTGAAGATCCCTAGATGCTTCAGCCTTTCTTCATAGGGGAGTCGTCCCATCCCCTTTATCATTTTCGTTGCCCTTATCTGTACCTTTTCTAATTCCACTATATCTTTTTTGAGATGGAAAGTTGAGATAGAAAGTTGAAAACTGAAAGGGTAGAAGATCATGGATTCATTATACTGCCTTTCTGTGGTACAACCAAAGTGGTTTACATTTATTATATGCAGTTACTTTCCCTGTCCCTAGTGGGTTCACAATCTAAGTTTTGTGCCTGGGGAAAGGGAGGGTTAAGGGGGGAATTCTAAAAATGGTGCTCAAAAATCAGCATCAGAAAATATTGGTGTTAAGCATTATTCTATAAAGAGGGCTCTGGTATGAGGGCCCTTTATAGAATAGTAGCACAGAGAAATTATGTCTTACCTGATAATTTTCTTTCCTTTAATCCTACCAGACCAGTCTAGACCAATGGGTTATGTCCATCCACCAGCAGAAGGAGACAGAAAAAATTGATCTGGACTGGTCTGGTAGAGATGAAAAGGAACAATATTTAGACCAACTGAACCTTGATGTAAATGCCAGTGCCCAAATCATTAACGTATCCTTATCAATACCCAACTCCAATCAATCCTATCAGTATCTTTTATATAACACATTAAGGATCCTGAGTATTGGATCCATTAGATAATCATGTCTCCACCATTCAGGCTATATACTTAAGCCAGGTATTTTTTTAATAGTTGGCATGTATTCTTCATTGATCCATGTTTTTCAACATTTTAACTTTCAACTTTCAACTGCAATCTTCAATATTCAATCTTATAACATCTTATGTACTTAGCTTAAAAGAGCTTTCACTGTTCTTTTTTCTTTTTCTATTTTCTTTTATGAATTCTTGTTTTCACAAGTAATCATTCATCTCGGAGACATCTTTAATCCAACATGAAATCATGTTTCGCACAAATCGCTGTGTGAAGGAACGTCTCCTAGAAGTTAAAAATATGTAATAGTTAACTTACTTGCTTAGTACATATTTCATCAGAAATGAATTCAAAATACTCATTTACCTCTGTATAAGCTGGACTTTGGTTTATTATAGATAAACCAAAGTCTCAACAGCTGATCTACACAGATGCACCAGTCCAATGCACCCGGGCTGATAACCCCACCCAATCCCTTCAACCATACTCAAACCTCAGATTACTGACATCCATTCGATTTCACGATTTAGCCCACCTGGGCTAATAGATTTTAAAGAGAAAATCCAAAACTGTTCCCTGTAATTTAATAATCTTTCCGTACTACGTATTATGTTTTTGGATTTGTTTCTGATGAAATATATACTAAGCAAGTAAGTTAAATATTACATATTTTCGGCTTCTAGGAGACGTTCCTTGACACAGCGATTTGTGCGAAATGTGCCAAAATCTCTGTGCCATATATAGAAACTGGGGTAAAGGACTTGCCCAGAGTCAAAAGGAGCTGCAGTGGGACTTCATCGCAGCTCACCAGGTTCTCAGCAACACAAGAAGTTCTGCCCCCCATTTGCATAGAGGCAGAGAATAGGGTCATGCCCTTGAATTACAAATCCCTGTAATCCTGTAGTTCCCTGTGATAAGATGTTTCAGAGCACATGCCTAGCTTCCTGTGTCTCTTGGGACTTTTCCTATCTGCTTGTCTTGTTCTCTGTGCAAGTTGGACTAGTTCCCCCCCCCTCCCCTTCTCTCTCCATCGGGTCTGTAAGAGTTAGTTCAATTCAATTTAATTCTTGTATACCACTAATATCCCCTTTCCAGGGTTCAGTGCTGTTTACTTTCTAGGTGATACCCCAACAGACCCGATATAGTGCTGAAACACAAAAGCTCTACAGTGATTGCTACAGCTAGCACATTAATATACTGGTTTAGACAAAAGGGGAGGAAAAAACCTCATACTACTGTAGCCCCCATGGTTTTTAGACCGGACTGCCAACTTCGACAATCTAGGGCTCACAGTGAGCAAGTAATTATAGGTTAAAAAAACCTCCCACAGCTTATAAATTGAAAAACAATCTTCATTCAAAAAAATAACACTATCTTGTAAATATGGGATGAAAACACAACCACTTAACTTAAATAGTGGAAAAGCTCCTGCTCCAACGCTCCACAATCAGGCGAAATCTGTTCGTGACAGCGAGGTCTCGACGGACCCATTTCACTTTTGCTTCCTCTGGAGACCTCTGCTCAATTCAGATCTGAAAATGAAACATAAAAACTGCCTGAAAAAACTGCCAAACATCCAGAAAGTGCTTCACTCAAACCGCTTCATACTTGCCACTACGAGTTTCGCAACGGGACAGACTAAGAGCGAAAAGTAAAAAATGGCATTGACTGTATTATCGAAATGAAAGATGGATGCCCATCTTGTTTCGATAATACGGGTGTCCTTGCCCCTCCATCTGGACGTTTTGCGAGGACGTCCTCAGCAAAACTTGGGCGTCCCTTTCGATTATGCCCCTCCATGTCTCATTAATCCATGCTTTTGAATATGCTCTGTAATTTTGTTCTTTATAATAGCCTCTACCATTTTGCCCAGCACCGACATCAGGCTCACCGTTCTATAATTTCCTGGATCACCTCTGGAACCTTTTTAAAAATCGGTGTTACATTGGCCACCCTCCAATTTTCTGGTACCATGCTTGATTTTAAAGATAAATTACCTGTTACTAATAATAGTTCTGCAAGTTCATTTTTCAGTTCTGCTAGTACTCTGGGATAAATACTATCTGGTTCAGTCGATTTGCTACTCTTCAATTTGTCAAATTGTGCCATTACATCTTCCAGATATATAGAGATTTCATTCAGTCTCTCTGACTCATCAGCTTTGAATACCATTTCTGGCACTGATATCTCTCCCAAATCTTCCTTGGTAAAGACCAAAGCAAAGAATTCATGTAATCTCTGTGTTATGGCTTTGTCTTCCCTGAGTTTGCCTTTTATCCCTAGGTCATCTAGCAGTCCAATTGATTCTTTTGCCAGTTTCTTGCTTTTAATATACCTGAAATAGTTTTTTCTATGTGTTTTGCCTCCAACACAATCTTTTTTCTTTGTCTTCCTTATCAGCACTTTGCATTTGACTTACCATTCCTTATGCTGCCATCTTCCTTTGTCTCTCACCCACTTCATGTTCCTCTATCTTTTTCCCTTTTCTCCAGCTTCTACTGCCTCAGCTCTCTCCTATCCTTAGCATCCATCCCCCATTTATTCTGCATATCTCCTTCCCCAGCATCTGCTGATTTACCTCTGCCTCCAATATTCATTCACTCTGCTTTTCCTACTTGCCCCAGCATCTATCCCTCTGCTTCTCCAGCTCCACTTTTTGCTGCATAAACCTTTACTTTGCTCCTGCTACACTCTATCCTCCTAATGTTTCTTACTCACTAGCATCAACCCCCTTCTCCACTTGCCAGCATCCTCCCTTTTCTCCTAGCTTGAGAATCAGATGTTTCTCCCCCAATACCCATCTCTAAACTCAATCCCCAGGCCATGATCCAGCCTTCTACCCCCTTCTTCAAACCCCAGCATCAGTCTCTTTCTCCCAACTCAAGAATCATGAGATAGTAATTAAACTGGCAGATAAGGGTGGGGATTGTGATTTTAGACAGAGACAAATATGTAAATGAAGTACTTAGACAAGTAACTGACTGCATGTTTTATGCACCTGTAGACAAAGATCCAACAGAAAGTTGAAAGACTGAAATCATAGAAGTGATAAACTTTACCTGCTATAATGGAACATTCTGTAGTTCCAACCATGTATGTTTTACCAAAAATACATAAATCTTTCATCAACCCCTTCCTCCCCCCCCCCCCCCCCCCCCCGCCCCCCTGCAGGCCCATTGTTTCTGGTAATGGTTCTGTACTCGAACCACTTTCCAAATTTGTTGACTTTTTTCTAAGACCATATGAGGCATTAATGAAGCCATATGTTTGGGACTCATCACATATGATTTCTCTTTTAGAGGGGTTCAATAGTGACCTTTCTTATTTGATTTTGGTGACAATAGATATAGAATCGTTGTATACAAATATACCTGAACTCCAAGCCCTTATTGTTATTGAGAAAACCCAAATTGTGTAATACATTGTCGAATTCCCATCAGATTTTCTTTTGGCATTAGAGACAATAGCCCTCATTGAAAATTATTTCTGTTTTGATGGCAGTTTTTTTCAACAGATCAAGGACTCTGCTATGGGGGTCACGATGGCCCCTGACATAGCGTACCACTATGTTGCAGAATTTGAGGAATTGCATCTTGCACACAATCCCTTTGAGTCAAATATTTGTATGTATAAAAGTTATACAGATGATATTCTTTTTTTCTTTGGAAAGGTGATAGTGATTCTTTACTTTCTTTTTATAGGTGGCTTAACAGATGAGATCCTAATTTGAAATTTAAGATGAATCACAACTTGAATGAAATATCATTTTTAGATATCTTAAGAGGGAATAGGCTTAGGAGTAACCTAAGGAAGTATTATTTCACAGAAATGGTGGTGGAGGCGTGGAATGGCCTCCCGGTGGAGGTGGTGGAGTCGAGGACTGTTCCAGAATTTAAAAAGGCATGAGATAAGCATGGGGGATCGCTTAGGAACAGGAAGAATTAGGGGTTACAGAGGATGGGCAGACTGGATGGGTCATATGGCCTTTATCTGCCGTCATGTTTCTATGTTCTAATTAGAAAAGATACATACAGTTTCATCACAACACTATATAGAAAGCCAACGGACAAAAATATCTATATTACACAGGCTACCATAATAGGCAATTCAAAAATAATTTATCTTATAGCCAGTTTTTAAGTTTAAAGAGCCTGCAGAGCACCTGAAGATTTTACTGTACAATCTAATATTTTGGCTAAAAGATTCCATCATAGAGGTATTTGAAAGCTAAGGTTCAGGTTCAAGAAGAATTGCTTAAAACTGGTCAAAATAAGAAGACGGCACTGGAGTTTGCCTGCACATTAAAGTTTTCATGTGAGATCCGAAATATTATTTTAAAGCACTTGCATATACTACAACCACATACATGTTTTAAAAACATTAAGCTTGTAATAGCTTATTCTCATAACCCTAATTTGAGAAACCACCTGGTGCCTTCAGTCCTACCAGCATATGATCTCTCATCAGTACTATACACTGGCCATAGACCCTATGGTTCGAGAAATTGTCCTGTGTGCAGACATTCTCTGACTATTTTTACCTTCACTCGCCCGTCCTCAGGCAAAGAATATAAACTTACCAGTAGATGTGACACTATTTTTTGCAATTTACATTATTATATACCCATGTCAGCTTTTATATATAGGAAAAACTAAGGGCCCTGTTTAGTAAGCCATGCTAGAGGAACGTTAGCGTTTTTAGTGCATGCTAAACATTAGCGCATGCTAACCGTGTAGATGGGTGTCTACATGGTCAGTGCCCTAAGAGAATGATTAGAACAAGAATTGTCAAACCCAGGAGTTGCATTAATAGGTCAAGTCAGCTCCACTCATTGAACATTGGATTGAAAAAACAGTATACGATTGATGATCTTCAGTGAAAAACAAGGTTGGAGAGGTGGAGAGCTTAATAAGTTTTTATTATGGCTTGAACAAAGATTGATTTATGAGTTAGGAACTGTGATGCCTTTAGGTCTGAATCAGGAAGTGGAAATGGTACATTTTTTATAAACATTCTGTTAGTTTTTTCTTGGCAATTTTTATTGATAACATTTCTGTATATAATAATGACATATGCAATACATCATTTACACTTGTTCAAGGAGCATGCCTTGAAGTCTACATTGGAAGTTTTAGCTTTTATTTTTGTGATATTTTGTATATCTATTACCATTTTTGCATTTTAAATATAATTATTTATTGGATATTGTATCCCATATTCAATGATTTTTTTTATATATGTTACTCATTACTATTTTACATATGTATTGTCCGATATAGTTGTGTTTCATTTTTATCTAACATTTTGTCTTTTTATATATTTATCATTGATTATGTTTTATTACTTTTTCCATCCGCTCATTTCTGATTTTCATATACACTGTGGTTTTTACTTACATTTTGTTTTGTATCATTTGATATAATTAGTTCTTTTTCTTTTTACTCAACCCTTTAGGTTTTTAGGTGCATTTTATTCACACACTGTTTTATTGGCCAAAACATTTTTTTACTGACTTTTGACATATACATATACACATGTAAAACAACTTCTGTAACTTTTGGATCCACACTAAGGTATTTATGTTATACTCTTTTTTAAAATCACACATACATTTCTTATGTTTTTACATTTTTACACTTTGATTATAGGTTTTATCTTTTGGGTTGAGCAGTACATTTTTACTTTAGGTTTTTGTTAGTTATTACCATTTTATGTGTTCTGTATGCACTGGTGCTTTCTTTTTCTGGCCACTATCTACTTCATATTTAGAATATATTGTAGTTCTCTGAGTGGTTGATAATCTGCATACTTTTATCAGTTTTGTTTCATGAAGGATATTATGTTTTTATTTGTGGTTCCCAGCTTGTAGTTTTTCTTATCTATTTCCTGCTTGCCATTTGTAACAACGGTAGTCAAGTGCCTTATTCATATGCATAGACAATGATGTCATCTTTTACATAGTCATAATTGGAGATGTCAGTCCATTGACGTATATATGGCGGGTTTTTCAAACACGGGATCATTTGATGTTTGCTTTGGAGTCACGCATCTTTGTCTTTGTGACTGCCGTTTGCGTCATTCATGTAAGTTACTTTTTCACAGTTTTATAGGAGGATCAAGGACTAGGTAAGGATAAGCCTGTATGGCAACAGTGTTGCTTTTCTATATATACCTCAGGTGATGATTCTCCTGGATGGTGCTTATTTAAGTTCACCCTGTTCTTTGATTTTTTGTTTTCATAGCATTTCGGATGGAATATATTATCATTTTTAGCAGACCACAGGTTTTTTTGACATGCACTTTGGTGTTTTTGGTCTTGAATTTTCATATAGCGCTGCCTTAACTATCATGGACACCTCACTGCATGCCACACAGTGCCCTCTCCTGTGGGTACCATTTGGTTTTTGTATAGTTTCATAATATTGCATATTAAGATTATCATACTGCATCAAGTACATTTATTTTCTCTATGGGAGATTACACATGGACTGTCGTTTTTTTGTTTGGATCTTTTGGCTGCGGCACTCTCTTATCGTTCCTGTTCTTTCTCTCTACAGTCAAATACTCATTTGCTCCTTGATCTTGAAATCACATCCTCACTTTTACTTTCATTTCTCATTTTTATCACTGGTTTTTATCTCAGGACATATCTCATATTTGTTTTTATTTTACAGTTTCTACATTTGGCATGTTTGTATTGATAACTTATAAGGTATGCTCTTTTATTGAGTATATTTATCATCTGATTAATGTATGAAGATCATTTTTCACACAAATGTATTACATAATGAAGTCTTTTATAGAGATTCTCCCTATCCACATCCTTTTTGTTATGTAACAAAATGATGATATAGTTTATCATTTGTTTTATCCTCCAATTTTACTTCTCTATTTCATTTTAATATGCTGGTTTTCATATTTTTTTCATATTATTTTGATATATAACTTGTTTTAATCTTATTTATTTGTTAAAAAAAACCCTGACAAAGGCTTTGGATGCTGAAACACAGCCCGTGTTGGGTTCAGATTGTCAGCACCATTATATTTGAACAAGAAATGTTTTTTCTGATCATCTTGGATATTGTGTTTGGTATCTTCCACTCCAGCGTTGTGTGTACATTTTCCTGTGGAAGGCATTTGTTCTCTTTTCGTTTTCACTAGCCCCTTACCCATGGTTGCCATCAGTTCATCTGAAGATACAGTGGTGATGTCTTCATCAGAAGGCAGCATGGGAAGTCCTAGCTGTATGTATGCTGACTGCTCTGCACAATCCTGCCCTTACAGAAACAGGAAGTCTGTCCTATGGGTGCAGTACACTGAAGAACTGTCAGCGTGCATGCAGCTGGGAGGTCCCGTGCTTCCTTCTGAGGATGACATTCCCATTGCAGATCCTTGGGTGGTCGGATCGGATGCATGCAGTAGCAGCAGTGGAAGATGGAAGAGGGAGGAGAGATTGACACCTGTGTCTGTTGGTTGACTAGCTTAAAACCTCATGTTGCAGTGCTCCCAGCCAGGTTCTGCCAGAATTGCTCCCATCAGGGCAGCAGGAAGTGCGTCCGAGGGGGCAGTCTGGCAGATCCTGACTGGAAGTTCTGCAGCACGAGACTCTATGCTAGCCATTTTGTAGTTCCTGTTTACAGCTCACAGCAGAAACCAGGTCAGGTTTGAGGTGAAGGGCAGACTGCAGTGAGATGGGTGGGTGGAAAGAAGAGGTGATGCTGGATTGGAAAGAAGGGGAGAGAGGGAGAGATGCAAAAAAAACATGGGGATGGTGAGGGAGAAGGTACACTTGGTCTAGCAGTGTTTGTGGGGGGACAATGCCCCCCTCACCCCCAAACTACACCCATTAGAGATCCTTTGTATGCAGATCTATTCATGCATATTCATTATGGGGTCCTTTTACAAAGGCCCGCTAGCGTTTTTAGCACATGCATTAAAAATGATTGCACTAAATGCTAGAGATGCCCATATATTCTTATAGGCATCTCTAGCATATAGTCAGGCTTATTTTCGAAAGAGAAGGGCGGCCATATTCTGACCCAAATCGGGAGATGGCCGCCCAAATTGGTATAATCGAAAGCCGATTTTGGGTGCCCCCAACTGCAGTCCGTCGTGGAGATGAACAAAGTTCCTGGGGGTGTGTTGGAAGGGTAGTGAAGGCGGAACAGGGGTGTGCCGGGCATGCTTAAGAGATGGCCGCCCTCGGCCGATAATCGAAAAAAGAAGGGCAGCCATAGCGAAAATTTGGTCCACTTTTTTTGGACCCTTTTTTTTTCACGACCAAGTCCCAAAATAGTGCCTAGATGACCACTGGAGGGAATCGGGGATGACCCCCCTGACTCCCCCAGTGGTCACCAACCCCCTCCCACCAACAAAAAAACAACTTTTAAAACTTTTTTTGCCAGCCTGTATGCCAGCCTCAAATGTCATACCCAGCTCCATCACAGCAGTATGCAGGTCCCTGGAGCAGTTTTTAGTGGGTGCAGTGCACTTCAGGCAGGTGGACCCTGGCCCAAACCCTCCCCCTACCTGTTACACTTGTGGTGGTAAATGGGAGCCCTCCAACCCCCCCCAACCCACTGTACCCACATCTAGGTGCCCCCCTTCACCCATAAGTGCTATGGTAATGGTGTTGAGTTGTGGGGAGTGGGTTTGGGGTAGGATTTGGGGGGCTCAGCACCCAAGGTAAGGGAGCTATGCACCTGGGAGGTATTTTAATATTTTGTTTTTATTTTTAAAAGTGCCCCCTAGGGTGCCCGGTTGGTGTTCTGGCAAGTGAGGGGGACCAGTGCACTACGAATCCTGGCCACTCCCATGACCAAATGCCTTGGATCTGTTCGTTTTTGAGATGGTCGCCTTCGGTTTCCATTGTCGCCGAAAACCGAGGCCGGCCATCTCAAATATGCCCAAATCCTAGGCATTTGGCCGGCCCCAACTGTATTATCGAAAGAAAAGATGGCCACCCATCTTTTTCAATAATACAGTTGGGACCGCCCCTTTTCGTAGCCGTTCCCGGAGATGGGCGCCCTTAGAGATGGGCGACCCCTTTCGATTATGCCCCTCAGTGCGCGCTAAAAACGCTAGCGTGCCTTTCTAAGAGACCCCCCTGAGTGCCTCCAGGAAAGGATTGAGACCCATTGCTTTAGATCAAATCGGTGCTAACTTCTGTAGAACACCAGTTACCATGTTATTCCAACTTTAATATGTGCTTTCAAATTATGACCTGTTGGCCTTCCCTTCATGTAGTTCCTTATCCACTCAAGTGGTATCCTTAAATCCTATCTTTCTTAATTTGTTAAATTCATTCTTGAAATAACAAAAGTTCAATTCCTGTCTCAAGTTTGCTGCTATCATTTCCATAAAAAAGGAAAATTAATAGAGCCGATCTGACAGATGGTAGATGGGTGTTGTTCAGTATGATAAAAAAAAAATCATGCTAAAAACTGTAATTAGAATACTACTTCTGTAAACATACCTATAATTACTGCTATGGTACTAAAAGGTCATTTTTGTTTGTTGTAAACCAGCCGTTGATGCAGGATGAGAAAATGGAATGAAATAATAACTTGGTTTCACAAAGTGCTGCCATGTAATGGTGATGTTAGTTGTTTGTATGTTAAATGCAAAAAAATTCTCATTCTAACTTGAATTATAATGAGTGTTATAATATAGTGATCAATATTTTAAACAGCAAGGCAATTCACCAGTCACTTGTTTGATACAGGAGTGTGCTTCAGTAGCTTTTTAAATGTTCTCTTTAACATATGAGCATTCATAGATCATATAATACTGACAATAGAAAAAAATCAATACTCAATCGAAAACATTATACAAAATGTGTAGGGTAATATCCCCTGCTTCCAAGTTTTCAGCTGAAAATCAAGAGGCAAGAAGCCAAACATTAAAATAAATAAATATATTCAAGAAACTTTACAACTTATATCAGACAGTTCCATGGCAAAAAAAAAAAAAAAGGTGAACGTCAAATACTCCCTCCCCACTTCATCTCCTCAGTACTCTGCAGGGGAGATTTACTAAACAGAACATTTACTAATTGCTGTGGGTCCCAAAAGATATATTTTATGCTTACACATTGAATTTTACCAGGGCAAGAGAAAAGCACACTGATAATAGATACCTCAGAACAAAGGGCCCCTTTTACCAAGCAGCGGAAAAAGGAGTCCTGTGGTGACATCAGAGCGTGGGTTTGTCACGTGCTGAGGCCCCCTTTTACTGCCGCTCAGTAAAATGTTATGTTTTTTATGACTTTTCTTGGAGGAATCCTTACCGCCTCCTATTTAGGGGGCTTATCCGGTTAATGCTGGGTAAGTCCCTGGTGCTAGAAAATAAAAATGCATTTTCTAGCACCGGAGTTGGCACGCAGCAGTGGCCGGGACTATTGTCAGGCTCCTGCAGTAGTCTGGTGGTAGGGCTGACTTGCCGTGTGCCAATGCCGCAGTAGTCCTACCGCCCTTTAGTAAAAGGACCCCAAAATGCCAAAAACTTTTTATGCTTATGTTGTGTTAAGTGAGAAGCACTAAGGAATATAGGGGTCCTCTTACTAAGCTGTGATAGAAAGTGGCCATAGGGAACCCTTACGTGGGTTTTTACCGTGCCCTAGCAAATCTATCTTATGCATGCATACAATGGATCTCTTACATGGGGATAGTTTAGGGGGGGCAAGGGGGCACTGCCCCCAAACACTGTTGGACTGTGCCCCCTTTCCCTATCTGTTTCTGCATCTCCCCTTCTTTCCCCCCCCCCCCCCCCCCACTGCCGTGGTCTGCCCCTTCATCTCAAACTAATCTAAATCAGGAAAATACACTGCTTTCTTTTCTATTGGAATGATAGCAGGAGTGGCCTAGTGGTTAGGGTGGTGGACTTTGGTCCTGAGGAACTGAGTTCAATTCCCGGCACAGGCAGCTCCTTGTGACTCTAGGCAAGTCACTTAACCCTCCATTGCCCACCGCATAGAGCCTGCAATGAGTGGGAAAAGCGCAGGGTACAAATATAAAAAAAAACTTGAGATAGGAAGTGTGATTGATATACTTAAATTGAATTTTGTTATTTCAAGAATGAATTTAGCAAGTTATGAAAGATGGGATTTAGGGATACCACTTGAGTGGATAAGGAGTTAGATGAAGGGAAGGCAAACAGGTCATAATTTGATGGCAAATATTATAATTGGAATAATATGGTAAAAGGTTTCCTACAAAAGTTAGCAATCCTGGAGGCACATCTAGATGGTAGTTTTTTTCAGGATTACCACAATGAATAATAAATTGGAAGACTGGACATTCAAATGGCAGATGAAATCCAATGTGGACAAATGCAAGATGATGCACAGTTGAAAGAATAATCTGAATCATAGTTACCTGATGCCAGGGCCCACCTTTGGGGTCAGCGCTCAAGAAAAAGATCTAGGTTTCGCTGTAGATAATATGCTGAAATCTTCTGCTCAGTGTGCGGTGGCAGCCAAAAAAGCAAACAGGATGCTAGGAATTATTAGGAAAAGGATGGTGAATAAGACCAAAAATACTTTAATGCCTTTGTATCGCTCCATGGGGTGTCTACACCTTGAGTATTGCTCTCAGTTCTGGATGCTGTATCTCAAAAAAGATATAGTGGAATTAGAAAAGGTTCAAAGAAGAGCGACCAAAATGATAAATGGGATGGAACTCCTCTCATATGAGGAAAGGCTAAAGAGGTTAGAGTTCTTCAGCTTGGAAAAGAGACGGATGAGGGGAGATATGATTGAGGTCTACAAAATCTTGAGTGGTGTAGAACGAGTAGAAGTAAATCAATTTTTTACTCATTCCAAAAGTACAAAGACTAGGGGACACGCAAGGAAATACTTTTAATACAAATAGGTGGAAATATTTTTTCACTCAACGAAGAGGTAAGCTCTTGAACTCTTTGCTGGAGGATATGGTAACAGTGGTTGGTGTATTTGGGTTTAAAAAAGGTTTGGACAAATTCCTGGAGGAAAAGTCCATAGTCTGCTATTGAGACAGACATGGGAAGCAACTGCTTGCCCTGGGATTTGTAGTATGGAGTGTTGCCATGATTTGGGTTTCTGCCAGGTACTTGTGACCTGGCTTGGCCACTGTTTGGAAAACAGGATACTGGGCTCGACCATTGGTCTGACCCTGTATGGCTACTCTTATGTTCTTAATATGCATGAGAGAAATGTGCATACAATGGATCTCTAACAAGGGTATAGTTTGTGGGGGTGAGGGGGGGCATTGCACCCCTCAAACGCTGCTGGACCGAGTACCTTCTCTCCCTCCCCATCCCCAGCCTAGCTCTTCTCCCAAGCCTTTAATACATACAACCACTCCACACCTGGACTAGTTTGCTGCACACCTGTAACTTAGACCAGCTACTCATATTTTATTTAACTATACATAGAACTTGCCTGTAGTTTTATAACTACCCATCTATTTATCCCAATTGGCTCTGTACTACCCATCTTGTTCCCATCTTGTCACTCAGCTATACAGTAAGCTGTATTGTAAGAAAAGCATTAGCATCATCTGTTATTTGAATATTCTAATTTGTGCTTATTAGGTGTTTCATTGGTATCATGCTGACATTGTATTATATAATTGTTATTTGAATAGTCTTCTATGCTGTCTATTATGATATCATTTGTATTGTGCCAACATTTATCATATTTGTTACATGATTGTTCTATAGTGCTGTTAAATATGTATATTTCTGATACTGTTTCATGTTAGTCCTATTATTAGGTTTCAATTTGGCATTTCCAAGTTTACCTCATTTATTGTACAGTATTTATGTTTATAGCTGATCATTTTTCTAATGTTCTGCTGTTAACAAAATTGTAAGTTTTATGTTAAACTGTAGCTGTTGTACACCACCTTAGATGAATCTCTTCATAAAGGTGGTTAATAAATCCCAATAAATAAGTGTAAGCATTAATTTTCTATGTAGCAATTTGTAGTAATCTGGCTTGTTTAGTTTCCCAGTAAGTATATTAATGTTCTAGGGCCCATTGCACTATTTACAGTGCTTTCTTGTCATAGGCAATGTCTCATTGCATTAGTTTTGAAAATTAGTGCTGTAATGGTAGATTTGCTTTTGGTCCTGAGTGACATTTTGTATTACTTTACAATTTATCTGGTACTGAGAGGTTTTATGTTGCTATTACTGAGATGACACTAGAATTAGATTTTTTTTAATGGTAAGCTTTATGGAGAAATGTCTTAGCTCTGCTCTGTACCCATTTTGTGGGGAGAGATCATGGGTTCTATGGATGCAGAATACTTATTTAGATTTAAAGACTAAGGAGGGGATTGTGGTTTAAGGGAGACTAAGAAGAGCAACCTTTTGTCCTTTCCCTCTCTTCCAGCCCATCCCTATCTATTCAGTCAGAATCAGGGCATAGACCGTAGAAGTCTGCCCAGCTCCCATTTTGTTTCCCAACTACCGGTGTCGCCGCCCAATCTCTGCTAAGATTTTGTGGAACCATTCCTTCTAAACAGGATTCCTTTGTGTTTATCCCACGCATGTTTGAATTCCATTACCGTTTTCATCTCCACCACCTCCTGCGGGAGGGCATTCCACATATCCACCACCCTCTCCGTGAAAAAATACTTTCTTACATTAGTCCTGAGTCTGCCCCCCTTCAACCTCAATTCATGTCCTCTAGTTCTACCGCCTTCCCATCTCCAAAAAAGGTTCATTTGCGGATTAATACCTTTCAAATATTTGTACCTTTCAAATACCTTTCCAATATTAATACCTTTCAAATATTTCAAACACTAGCTGATTAGAGCATTCATGCCCATTTTCCACTCCTGACATGCCCCTTCCAAAACAAACAAAAAAGAATAATCATGGGACCAATATTCAGCTGACAAAAGGTAGCGCATTTGCTGTCCACTTCTGAATTTAAACTTGGATTTTCAATGCTGGGCTATATCCGGTGACCAGCACTGAGTATCTGGGTTTAATTTGGCCACTAAAAAGTTAACTGGCTATGCCAAAATTCAGCACTAACTTTTTAGCGGTCAAAGATTAGGTACTGAATATCTGCAATTTAACCGGTTAGTGACTAACCGCTAACCGGGATATTCAATGAGAAATAATTGGTTGTCTCCTGCTGAATATCCATAGTTAGATGCTTAAACACTATTTACAAGAGCAGGGCTGGGTAGACTTCTACGGTCTGTGCCCCGAGAAAGGCAAGGACAAATCAAACTCGGGTATACATATAAAGTATCACATACCATGTAAAATGAGTTTATCTTATTGGGCAGACTGGATGGACCATACAGGTCTTTATCTGCCATCATTTATTATGTTAATATGTTAACTGGCCAGGAGCTGTTTCTGGCTGGTTAATTTTGAATATTTGTGGGGGGGGGGGGGGGGGGGAGCATGTGCTTAGAACGCACAGATAGAAAAACTAATGCTGAATGCTTTTAACACATTCTGCGTCAGGCCATTTGTGCGTAATGCAGCTTAGTAAAAGGGCCCCTAGATTTTTAAATGGGTGATTTTTTTGCATGTCTATTTTATGCTGCTAATTCTTAAATGGAAACATGGGTAATTGCACTTTGTAGCTAATTTTCAATGTACATGGTATAAAAAAAATATTCAGTCGCATTGTTAAATATCAAATTGTTCCCTTATAATATTAATCAACCCATGAAAAAAAGCTGTAGATCTTATATGGAATAATTTCACTTTCTCATTTGGGGAGTTTGTCTGTCTTGTTCTCTCATTTGCAAAACTGTCTGTGATTGTCACCTCAAACTGATTTACTTACTTTGCAATATTTAAAAAGGTCTGTACGACCCAAAGCTTTGTTTTGCTAATGAACAAAACAGAAGCAACATTTATTCTTCAGACAAATTAACTTTTTGCACTTTCTATTCAGCAAGGACATCAATTAAAGCTGCATAATCCATGTTCTATCTTATGTTCAATAAAAATCATCACAAATCTGCTTAACTGTTATTTGACTTGCCCGGACTAAAGATAAAGTTTAATCATTCCAACAGGTATTTTCTACATTTGTCATTGTTAATGGGCATTTGGTCAAATAGTGAAGGCAATGCAGTTAGTAGATTTTGGAGTATAAATCACACAGGTCACCAGGGAATATTTTTTTGAGGGGAGAGGGTATATGGGATATTTATCAAACAGTTAACATATGTGAAAATAATCCATAGAAAATCTTCTACTTTACCAAAGTATTATTTATGCCTTACTTTGTTTTCGTTTGCATATTAATTTGCACCAGGGTTTCTGAACCCAGTCCTCGGGACACACACAGTAAGTCGGATTTTCTAGATATCCACAGTGAATATGTATGAGATGTATTTGCATGCATTGCTTCCATGGTATGCAAATCTATCTCATACATATTCATTGTGGATATTCTGACAACCTGACTGGCTTTGTGTGTCCTGTGGACTTGGTTGAGAACCCCTGATTTACACCAAGAAAGTTTTTGTTGCAAGAAAAACAACCCTGTTCTAATATACAACGGATAATCGTGAACATACAATACAAATAAAAATCAAACAAACCCTGAACAGTCATTTACAACACAGAGAAGCAGTAACAACTGGGAAGTAGTGAAAAAGAAAAGAGGCAGCTAATTTATCCATAATAAACATATTGCCCTCATAACTGATCTAACCAATGTGTGCACCAGACAACCCCTCAACCCTCCTGTCAAGAAGAAACCATAATAGTGCTTGATTCGGCAGCACATATACTAAAATCAGAATCCTACAGAGAAGAGAACATAGCTAATAAGTTTTGAATAATACAAATTCTATTTATTAAGGGCCCCTTTTATAAAGTTGACGGTACCAGTACTTCTGCTTTGCCATGTACTAATCTGGCACTACTGCCAAGCTACCGCAGGAAACCAGCAATAGCGACTGCCCCCAATGTGTGCCATTTCTGGCGCTCAAAAAAATACTTGAATTTTTTTTAGTGCTGAGGGCTTACCTGACGGTATTTGGGCAGCCCCGTGTGCTACCGGGTTACTGTCGGGTTAGTGTGGGAGCCCTCACTGCCTCCTAAATAGGTGGCGGTAATGGCTCCCCTGGGAAATGGCCGCACGGCAAATAGTTCACTTACTGCTTTGCCAATTCCTTTTAAAAAAGCCTTTTACCCACTGCGGTAAAAGGAGGCCTCGGCGTTTGGCAATTCACACGCTGATGCTACCACAGGGCCCCTTTACTGCAGCTTTGTAAAAGGGGCCCTTATTTATTTACTTCCTTTATAACCCACCTATTAACTAGGTGGTTAACAAAATACATTCAAAAGCAATAAAATACAAAACAAACATTATTATTACATAAACAAAAACATATATTAAAAAAAATACTTTGTGGCAGTACTCAGCTCCTAACTACTCAAACAATTCCAAAATTGGCTTGAGCAAACAAACACATCTTCACATTTCTTAAAAGTACTAAGCTCTTTTAATAGCCGCATTTGAAGTGGCAGTTTGTTTCACATTACAGGTCCCACAAAAGATAGTTCATCATTCTCAGTAATGGTATAATGCAACTGAGTCATTGAAGGCACAGCCAACTGTTGTGAATTTCCAGAGCACAAAGATATATTCAGCTCAAATGCTATATAAGCTGGTACCAAATCATACAAAGTTTTAAAAACTAACAACAATAATTTAAATCTTACCCTGTAAAAAAAACAGGGAGCCAATGCAATGCCTTCACTGAAATGGTAAAATGATCTGATCGACACAATCCAAAAATCATGTGGATTGCACCATGTTGAAATACCTGCAAAGCTTGGAACTTAGACTAAATAAAGACTATTATAAAAGTCAATCCTAGAAAGTACCAAACTTTGAACCACAATCTGAAAATCATATTTTGGCAAAAAAGGTGTAAGTTTGCTCAAAACATTCAAATAGAAGAAACATGTTTGTACCAACCTAGACAACTGAGCTTGCATAGACACCTGTGAATCAATTATAACACCCAAACCACAACATCACCAAAATTAAATGGGGCATAACCCCCATCAATACAAGTTCTGCTCACAATCATAATTGTGAGTCCCGGGGGGGGGGGGGGGGGGCTACAGGGTCCTGGGGGCGTGGTCTTCAAGTTTAGAAAGGCGGCATATCAAGTCCCAATTCCCTTTCCCATACATTCTTTCCCAGACATAAGAACCCCCCCTACACACACATCCCCCAACCCTGACTCAAGAGACTCAACCCTCAACTCCAAATCCCACCCACCGATGAGCCTTGCCTGTGGCCATATACGCCCTAATTTGGGAGGTGGATTCCTTGCAGTAGTACTGTGAGACTAGCATTAGCCGCAGTCACTTTGACAGCTGGAGCCTTCCTCGGTCAGCCAAGGTAAACTTCTTTGCATAGAAGCTCTGTGTATGTAAGGTAAGCTGCACATAAATCAGCCTATTTCATAAAATTCCATTTCCTTGGGTAACGGACTCATTTACCTGCAGAAATGTATTTATTTTATTTATTTATTGGGATTTATTAACCGCCTTTATAAAAAGGTTCACACAAGGCGGTGTACAGTATGTACATTTTAAACTCAAACATAATTTTGTTAACAGCATAACAATAGTAAAATGTAGAAGTCCTATATAATAATTTGTACCTCCAACGTTCCATGTCTGGCTGCCTGGGTTTGTAACATCTCCTGACGTCAGCCAGCCTCCAGTGTTCAATTCCCCCTCACTGTCCCGCCCTCGCGTCAAGACATAATGACGTCAGAGGGCGGAACTGTGAGAAGGAAGGGAACACTGGAGGCGAGCTGACGTCAGGAGGGATGTTACGAATGAAACGGAAGCCAGCGCTAGCCAGCCAGAGAACGTTCAGGTACAAATTGAGGGGAGGAGAGAATCGCGGGAAGAATCGCTGGACATGGAGAGGAGGGCAGGGGAGAGAGAAAAAAAAAGCTTACATGACTGCCTTCCTAGGGCCCATTTCATTGTTGAGGAAACGGGCATGGTTCCACTAGTATAATTATAAATACAATGAAATAGGAAAACTTGAAAATAGCAAATTGAAACCTAATAGTAAGACTACCATGAAACAGGATCAAAAAATATACACAGTTAACAGCACTGAAGTTCAAATAACAGAGATATAATAGTGATGGAATATCTAATAAGCACACAATCAGAACATTCAAATGACATTGCTATGAGAAATGTCTTTTAAAATTGCCATCCCTAAGTACTGTTGATTTCTCTTTCCTCTGCTGTGATATCTAGCATCCTGTTCCCTCTGTCTCCTTGACTTCTCCTGTGTGGTGTATAAACTCCATCATCATGCTTAAAGAAGAGAATAGTAATTACTCTTCCTGCAATTGTTTCACAGATTGCATAGCTTGGTTTGATACCTCTAAGAAGACTTCCTCTAAAAGAAGATTCTTTTGAATCTGAGGATTCAAGCAACAGGAGACTGAACACAGGCTGGGTAGGTCACATAGCAGAGAATCTTCTAATATAGCCCAGGCAAGCCAGAGTACAACTGAAGGAAAAGAGAGGTCTTAAGGAAGCAGGAAGGGGCCCTGGAGCCAGTGGTCTGTGGGGTTCGAGGGCCAGAATGTCAAAAACGTGTCTTGCTGTGGAAGCTGACAAGAGATGGTATTTTAAGAGACATTGGACACAAGGGAGGAAGACTCCTGCTCATCTCCATGGCTGAGGAAGTTATGTTCTACAGGGCCTGCAGAAAGGAGAAACTCATACTCATGGATGAAGTATGAATGGCCACATTATTAGAAAGTTACTGTATCTTGGTGGGGATGGCCTGATGGCTTAATGTCAGAAGTAGGAATTAAATTCAGTTCTTTGCAGATGCCCACTCCTTCCTGGGTTGGCAGGCTACATGGATGCTGCAGAGGCACCAGTCACAGCCCCTTGACTGGCAGTGAGTCATAACTATTGCATAATGATAACACTAAGTGGCCATATTTTGAGCCTATGATAACAGGGCTTCTGAAGGACCTCTTGCGCATGGCCTCAACTGAGGACTTTCCCACAATGAATGCAATAAAATAATTAAGTGCGGCCTATTTTGACTATTTTCTCTCCTATTTTATATGTTAATACATTTTGAGGTCAGTTTTAGGAGCATGGTTGTCATGGTAACTTTAAATGTGTAAGAAATGCACTTCAGATATATGCATTTTCAATAAGTGCCACTGCTGAAAATTCAGATTGACTCGGTTGTCAGTTCTTTTGTTTTGTTTTTTTTCTGTGCGTTGGATTCATTCAGTCATACCATTTCTGCTTACCATACTCCTTAAAATCCTAGTCTAATCACTTGTTATCACTCATCTTGATTACTGTAATTCCCTCTAAAATGGTCTTCCCTTGAATTCACTCAAACACCTCCAACTCGTTCAATCAAGAGCTGTCAAGCATCTTCACAATGCAATTTGTTATGATCATGATGAATTAACCTTGGCTTCCAATCATGACTCATCTCAAATACCTTATTCTTGTGCACCGGACATTCTTTTCCCACACGCTTACCTCCCTGTTTACTAAGCAGCGCTAGCGGCTGCAGTGCGCTGTGTCGGCATTGTCACGTGGCAGCTGCTACCATGGCTTAATAAACAGGGGGGGGGGGGGTACTTATCCGGAAACTCTCTTATCGCTTTACACATCTGGCCATATTCCTCATGCCTCCCATGTTGCACACCTCTTTCTTCTCACCACTCATGTCTCTGGATAGTTCTAGAGATTCTGCCTTTTCTTGTCTTTGTCCTCACTTTTGGAATTCTCTTCCACCCCATTTTTATCTCAAAACTTCACTCTCTAAATCTAAAGAAGTGATCGAGACATGGCTTTTCCAGCTGGTCTTTTTGTGACACTTGTGTGACATTGATCTAGGATCTCTTCTTTGTTGCACTTTCCTTCCTGTCCTCCCCTTCAATGCTTCCTTTTTGTCTTCTCCGTAACTTTCACTCTCATTCCTCTGTCCTTTATTAACCTTGTGAACTGCTTTGCTATATATATCAAGTATATGTAATAAATGTATAGCTCTGTTTATTTTGCAAATAAAATGGCCAAATTTATACATAGAGCGCCCTAGATTTTATATGGTCAGCACCACTATTATCTTTTTGGGTCTGTAAACATACTCCTTTCCTGTTCTCACTCTGAAGAGGGGCACTAGGTGTGATTTCTGGGAAAGTTACATTTCAAGAAGTGGTATTCTAAACTCTTTACTGTAAGAAAATTTTTTCAAACAGAAATGATTTGACAAGTGTGCATGAACTCACTTGGGTCTCCCTCCTCCTCTGTGGCAGATTCTTTTACTGGCAATGTTTAATGTATAATGTAATTAACTGCTTTTTGAGGCAATGCTGGAGATCTTTTACACCTCTTAGGATCCCCATTGTAGTTGCAAATCCTGTTTAGTAGTACATTTGATGAACAGACTTGTTGGTACAGCTTCTTTTCTCCCAGATCTGACACACCATGCTGGCACTTAATTGTTCTGACTGGAAAAATCAGTATACTTGTTCTCTTTAAGATGGCGGCTGTTGGCTGTAGTTCCATATCCTTTCTGCACAACCCAACTAGAGCTTCCTGTTCTGAGGATTATTTCCTTCCCTGAAAATCAATAAAGCAAGAGCTTTCTTGCCAGTTCTTGGGAAGCAATCATTCCTACTTGTTTATGACCTTATAACACCAGTAAGTACTTTGGGAATGTATTGATTTCCTCTCCCTCATTGCCTTGGAGAGTGTTTACAGACTCCTATTCTTAAGTTTGCCACCATAAACATACAACAGAACACTACAGGTCCATATACGACTTCACTATAACACTCAGAGAAAAGGGCTACTTTTACAAAAGGAATGTGTCACACACTCCTTACTCCAAAATATGTCTGTGTAAATGAACACACTTTAGTAGGGAATCTAAGGCATCCCTACATGTTAATAGGTTTCTTTTCTAATCTGGGATCCTGTCATATCAGACCAGTTTCATGTGGGAATTTTTCCTTAAGTAACTATAAGGTTGACACCAAAGTCTAGACTGTTATCCTAGAAATCACGGTCCAATCAGGAGACAGGACTTGGGGGTGGGGGTGGGAGCAGAGGATTTATTCTGTGCAAATTGGAAATGCAGAGAGATAGGGAGGAAGCATTTCTCTCTCTCTCAATATCACGTATTGTAAGGCCAAGTGAAATTTGACAATCAGATGAAAAAAACAGAACCGTAGCTTGCTCTAGATCAGAATGTATAAGTACAACGGCTAGAAAGCCTGTACTGTCAGAACAGAGATAAGTATGAGCTCAGATTCCCTGATGCAAGCTGGAAATTTTATGTGTCATTGCCACAGTTAAAAGCACAGCCAATGAAGAAGACAGCAGCTGTAACTTTCTCTTAGGGAGAACTGGGAGACAAGAACTGAGGACCCGAGGATCAAAAGTAAATGTGGGTGCTAGAGGCCACTAGCGCCTGTATTTACTCAGTGCGGATGATCAGAGAAGGTGTGGCGTAAGAACTGCGCTCTGATCTTATGGGCTGAAAAGTGCCTTAATCCTTTGCCAGTTCAAAGCTTGCGTTAGGGTAAAAGTTCTTCCCCCCTCCTTCCATGCCAGGCAGCCTGGGCTGTCACCATCAGTCCTGGGGATCTAGTGGATTCCCAGACCCCATAATGGCTGAGGCCCTTGGAGCCTAGTGCCTCCCAAGTCTCCCCCTCGGACAGTGACACCTCCTAACCTCCCTGACACAAAATGTAGCTCCATGGTGGCCTAGTGGGCTATATACCCCCACCCCCCACCCGTCCTGGTCTAGCGACCTCCTCAAACCCCCGTACCAGCGCTGCCTCCAAAATGGTGGAGCCCTGCCCAGTGCATCCTGGGATGCATTGGGTGGGGCTTCCCTACCATTTTGGATGTGGGTACTACAAGGTATGGGGGAGTGAGGAGGTCGCTATACCACCAAGGCAGGTGGGGGGTGGGGGTATGTAGTCCACTGGGCCAACAAGGACTTACTTTTGCTGTTGGGGTGGTTAGGGGGATAGCCCCCCTGTGCCCTTATGTCTGGGGGGGTTTAAGGGGTCTGGAGGTCTGCTAGATCTCCAGCCCCCCCCCCTGTGTCATTGTCCATGGGGTGTGGGAGCTTGGGGGTACTAGGCCACCAGGACCTTGCCCTTGAGGGGGGGCTTTTGACAGCCCAGATCTGCCAAACAAGTGCCGGAAGATCGTGCCTGAGCAAATGCCTAGGCACAATTTCCCTACATTCCCCTGATGATTGCTAATAAAATGCCTAAATTTGCCTGTTATTAGCATTGATCATTGGAGAGTTAATTCCCCATGCTGTTCCCGCACTCTTTTTAGGTCGCTGGGATCTTCTTATTATCCGGAGTTGTGGGATCTGCATTGGCTGGTATGGGAAAGGGGGGGAGGAATCTATAGGGAAAGGGAAATGGGACTTGATATACCGCCTTTCTGAGGGTTTGTTTTTGTTTGCAACTACATTCAAAGCGGTTTACATATATTCAGGTACTTATTTTGTACCAGGGGCAATGGAGGGTTAGGTGACTTGCCCAGAGTCACAAGGAGCTGCAGTGGGAATCAAACTCAGTACCCCAGGATCAGTCCCCTGTACTAAACCCCACTAGGCTATTGGGTGAGGGATACAGATGGTTAGGCTGAACCATACCTCTCCCCACCTATGCAGCTTAGAAAAAGGGCCCCGAGATTGGGAATGCAAAATCAAGCTGTAGGGAGAGAGAATTACAGATTCACAGAAAGGTTAAATAGTGATTCACAGAGTTGCCTTCAAGACTTTCCAAAGTAGTACTTGACTGAAAACATCTTTACTTAAACCAGTTGAGTAGAGACATGAACCCATAACCAATATATAAAGCCAAGTTTACCATCCAGAAACACGGAGCTTTACCTCAGACGTAAGAAATTCCAGGAACAAAGTGATCACTATTTTGGGGATCAGGAGAAACACTTCTTATCTTAGGGCTCCGCTGATTTAGTATGTTTGTAAGAGAAGATGCCTGAATTTCAGCTACCAAACAAAGCTTAGTAAATCTTCATTTTCACTTCATACTTCACTGTATATATCTGAGTTGTTTGTTTTTCTCTGGAGTGGATAACTGAAAGGCTTATCTTGCTGCCTGCTAAGTTTTATTTTTATACCAGCACTATTACTGGAGTCACTGCCATTTATTTTCTTTCTCTTGCTTACATAAGTGCTGGGCACTTGCAGTAGAAATCCAAATTTTTTCTTTACCTGGAAGGCTACATTTTGGTGTTTCTTGACCTTTTCATCCATATCCATTTAAGTTATTTACTCATTTAATTATTCTCTTCTTGTAAATAGCTGTGGGTTATTGGTCTAGTTTTTGGCTAATGGGACAGTTTATTTGTTCAGATACAACATGGTTTAATGTATGTGGTGGTACCCTGCTGGGAAAAGAATGCTTGAATTGGACATTAAAAGCAATTTTTTTAGGACCAGAAAGCCCTATAATACATAGAGGGGCATAATCGAATGAAAATGTCTATCTCCATGGGCGTTTATCTCCGAAAATGGGTCCGGTGAAGGGGCGGACCGCACCGTATTTTCGCAAAAAATAGACGTCCATGTTTTATTCGACAATTTGTGAGCTGGGCGTTTTTGTTTTTCAGCGATAATGGAAAATGAAAGCGCCTAGCTCAAAAACGAATAAATCCAAGGTATTTGTTCGTGGGAGGGGCCAGGATTCGTAGTGCATTGGTCCCCCTCACATGCCAGGACACCAACCGGGCACCTTAGGGGGCACTTTTACAAAAAAAAAAAAAAAAGTTAAAGAGCTCCCAGGTGCATAGCACCCTTCCCTTGTGTTTTGAGCCCCCCCAAATCCCCCTCAAAACCCACTGCCCACAAGTCTACACCATTATTATAGTCCTAAGGGGTGAAGGGGGGCACCTACATGTGGGTACAGTGGGTTTGGGGGGTTGGACGACTAATAAGCATTAAGCAGCACAATTGTAACAGGTAGGGGGGGATGGGCCTGGGTCCACCTGCCTGAAGTCCACTGCACCCCCTAACAACTGCTCCAGGGACCTGCATACTGCTGCCAGGGAGGTGGGTATGACATTTGATGGTGAAAATAAAAAGTTGTGAAACATCATTTTTTGTGGTGGGAGGGGGTTAGTGACCACTGGGGGAGTCAGGGGAGGTCATCCCCGATTCCCTCGGGTGGTAATCTGGTCATTTAGGGCACTTTTTGGGGCCTTATTCGTGAAAAAACAGGGTCCAGGAAAAGTGCCCTAAATTCTAGCTACAAACGCATACTTTTTTTTCCATTATTGGCGAAAGGCGCCCATCTCTGTTCGGGTGATAACCATGCCCCAGTCCCGCCTTCACCACGCCTCCGACACGCCCCCATCAACTTTGTACGCGTCCGCAATGGAGTGCAGTTGAAAACGTCCAAGTTCGGCTTTCGAATATACCGCGTTATTCGTTTTTGTGAGATAAACGTCCATCTCCCGATTTAGGTCGGAACTTGGGCGTTTTTCTCGTTCCATTATAAGCAGGTTAGTATTTTTCTCTCAGTAAGGCCAGTGCTGAGTAGACTTCTACAGCCTGTGCCCCGGAAATGGCAAAGACAAATCAGGATCAAGTCACAGTATTTTATATTATATTTGTATTATATGCCATGAGTGTGGGTGATATATAATTCAGTGGGGAGGGAAAGACATTTTAAGCTTGAAATTAGCGAGTAAAATGTTGTTAGTTAGCAGTACAGTTCAACTGCAACAATATCAGGAAAAGGTAAAAGAAGCTGCTGGAGTAGTCAGGAAAAGAAAGATACAAATGGAAGAAAAAAAAAAAAGCCAATACAGTAAAATGGTGGGGGGGGGGGTGGGGGGGTGGGGGGGGGGGGGGAGAGACATTTTTTAGATATGTTAGTAACAGGAGGAAGTGCAAAATTGGCATTCTGAGACTCAAAGGTGAGAGGGAGGAATATGTAGAAGATAAGGTGGAATTGCTTAACAAATTGTTCTGTGTTCACAGCTGAAGGGCCGGGATCAGGACCGCAGAAGACAAATACAAATGGAATGGAATGGAGGGGTGATAGTCACTGAAAAATGTTTAGAGGACTGTGCTCAAGAGGAGCTGGCTAAAGATGGACAAAATGATTGGGGTGGATGTCATACTTCTGAGGGTACTGAAGGAACTTAAAGAAGTTCAGCGGCTCTGCTGTCAGACCTATTCAATGCTTCTCTAGTGTTGGGAGTGGTTCCGGAGGACCAGAGAAGAGCAAATGTGATCCCTCTCCACAAAAGTGGAAGTAAGGAAGAGTTTGGGAACTACAACCCTGTAAGTCTGACTTCTGGGGTAAGTAGGTTAATGGAAATGCATTTAAAACAGAGAATAATTAAGTTTCTGGAATCCAATGGATTACCAGACCCAAGGTACATGTTTTCACTAGAGACAAGTCTTGTCAGATAAACCTGATTAATTTCTTTGATTGGGTGATCAGAGAGTTGGATTGAGGTAGGGCGCTAGATGTGGTGTATTTAGATTTTAGCAAAGTCTTTGACACAGTTCCGCATAGACAACTAATAAATAAACTGAGTGCCCTTGGTATGAGCCCTAAAGTGACTGACTGGATAAGGAACTGGTTGAGTGGAAGGCAACAGAGGGTAGTGGTAAATGGAGCTCATTCTGAGGAAAAGGATGTTACTATTGGTGTGCTGCGAGGTTCAGTTCTTGGGCTGGTTCTTTTTAACATTTTTGTAAGTGATATTGCTGAAGGGCTATCTGGTAAGGTTTGCCTCTTCGTGGATGATACCAAAATCTGCAGTACAGTAGACACCCCTGATGGTGTGCATAGCAAGAAGAAGAACTTAGCAAAGCTAGAGAAATAGTCTGGAATTTGGCAGCTAAGATTTAATACTAAAAAAATGCAGGGCCATGCATTTAGGCTGCAAAATCCTAAGGGAACAGTACAGTTTAGGGAGTGAAGAACTTTTCTGCAAGAAAGAGGAGTGGGACTTGCATGTGATCACATATGATGACCTTAAGGTGGCCAAACAGGTAGAAAAGGTAACAGAGAAAGCTAGGATGCTTGGGTGCATAGAGAGAGGAATGGCCAGTAGGAAAAAGGAAGTGATGATGTATAAGACAAGAGACCTCATTTAGAATATTGTGTACAATTCTGAAGCCTTCATCTTTAAAAAGATACAAATAAAAAGGAGTCGGTCTAGAGGTCAGTAGTCTTTGTCTTAAAGCATATGGGGGCAGACTTATAGATATCAATATGTATACTTTGGAAGAAAGGCAGGAGAGGGGAGATATGATAAAGACATTTAAATACCTATGTGGCATAAATGCATAAATTGATAGAGGTGAGTCTCTATCAATTGAAAGGAAGCTCTGAAATGAGGGGACGTAGGATGAAGCTGAAAGGGGATAGACTCAAGACGTAACCTTAGGAAATACTTCTTTATGGAAAGGGTGGTGAATTCATGGAACTACCTCCTGGTGGAAGTGGAGGAAATGGAAATTCAAGAAAGCTTGGGACAAGTACTTAAGATCTCTATGGGAATGATAGGGAGAGTAGATGGCATGGATGGGCAGATTGGATAGGCAAGGTCTGTATCTGCCTACATTTTTCTAAGTTTCTAAGTTTCTTTGACTATGCTGTGGCCATAATAAAACTACTCTTTGGACTTGTGGCATGATGTTGCTGTGTTATGTTCCAAGATTGCATCATATGTAACTGCCTAGATGTTGCTGGCATGGTGGCAAAATGCTGGCTGCCCTGTTTAGGGACAAGTGTTTAATCATGAACAGTGTAATTTGCATGGAGAGGCAGGTATGGGTCTGGTCTCCTTGTTGGGCAGACTGGATGGACTTTACTATGCTACTATGGGGCTCATTTTCAAAACACTTAGACTTACAAAGTTTCACAGGTTACTATGGAACTTTGTAAGTCTAAGTACTTTGAAAATAGGAAAGGAATGAGGGAAGGGAGGGTTGAAGGTGTTACAGTTAATTGGAAGGGGCTTCCTCCTATAAAAATAGTACACAATTCCCTATGTAATTACAAATGAAGGCTCATGGTGCCAGTTGCTAGGCCTAGTTCCAAATGAACTGGAATCCAAAAGAACAAGCTCGTAAAAGAAGAAGCTACTGTACCTGATATTCCTAACAGCAAATGAAATCAGGACTGTCATATGGGAAATAGCTAGGCTAGGAGAAAAGCGAGTCTAGGAAAATGTGGGAGAAGGCCATTTTAAAGGAAAAGCACACACGTGTTTTCATCAAGAAAGAAACTCACCAAGGAGACACAATACACACAGAAGATGCCAGAGGATCAATGACTATAGCACAAACTTGCTCCACTAAAGGCAGTGCCAATGCAAGGGTATTATGTACCCTAGGCAAACCTTAAGCTTTGTGCCCCCCAATTAACTCTCAGGCCCCCAACTGTCATAGTCACACCAACACCACCCCTTCCAGATTAATTTGTGCAAATGGGCAGTTGGAAAATTGCTTACCCTCCGTGATTCTTTTAGTTTGGTTGTCAGGACCTGTTTTGCTTTGACTATAGCTGCTCCTTGGTGCCCTCCAAAACATTGCTGCCCAGTCCTGCCTAATGCTCAGAAATGTTAACACAGTGGACTTCTTATTACTTGAAAGCAACAAAGCCCCTGGAGTTCTTTATTGCCAAGATTTTAGCCTGTTTGTTTCATTAACTGATCGGGTAGACTAGAACTTATGTACCGAGAATAGGTGGACGGTAATGTTATAACAAGCTGCGTATGTGTGAAGGGCAAAAACATGCCTATTTGCAGCCTGTTTTATAAAGACTCATAGGTGCTTATGTGCCTTTATGTAAACCAGTTTAAGAATAGCAACTTTCTTAAAAACTAATGGCAACAGATTCATTTGTCTTAAGCTGTTAATTTTGCAATAGAAATAGTGACTTTCATTGCTAATTTACATGTGAATTATACATTACATATTCTTTAGAAGCTCTGTACTTTCTATTAAATAGAATTGCCTAATTTCAGGAAGCATTGAAGGTCTCAATGAAGTGATGGTCTTAGAACATTCATCGGTTATTGACTTGGTATCCTTAAGTGCAAAAGCAAAGTATTGAGGGGCCTTTTTACTAAGCCGCATAGGCGCCTACATGCACCCAATGCGCACCAATTTGGAACTACCACCTGGCTACTGCGTGGCCCGGGAAGTAAATTCAGTATTTACGCGAGCCCTATATGCGCGCCGTAAAATATATTTTATTTTCTGGTGTGCGGCGCTAACCGGGCAGTAATCAACATTGTACATGTGCTGCACGTGAGACCTTACCGCTAAGAGAATTGGTGGCGGTAAGGTCTCAGGACCAAAATGACCGCTTGCCAATTTTCATTTTGCCGCACGTCCATTTTCGGCCCCAAAAAAGGCCTTTTTTGCAGGTGTGCTGCAAAATGGACCTGTGTGTGTCCAGTACATGCATCTACCCCAGCACAGGCCACCTTTTGGCACACCTTAGTAAAAGGACCCCTGCAAAACCTTTTAGCATGCATAATTTATTATGCTAATATTCTTTCAGTTTTTGTTTAAATAAAATTGTCAGGCCCAATATTCATAAAAAGGTGAACTCCTAAACTAGGCTTCTAAATTTGTGCCCTATATTTAGCCAAACTTAGGAGTATAAATTTTCAGCTGAAAATTCATCTTAATGTAGGCCTGCCATTTATGAGCCTAGTGCTAAAAATCAGTGCTAAGTTCCTAACTTTTTTCCTCATCCTAAATTCACCCATTTTACCACTCACTTTTTATGTTCTTTATTTTATTTCAGTGAAATTTTGAGAATAATTTAGGCACTCAGCCCTAGTAAATTTTAAAAGAAGTCAATTTAAGGACATAACAAAGTTAGAAGAATAAATAATTTCAATATTGGGCCTGCCCCTTTTAAGAAGAGATGTTTGGAGGATGGGGATGCGTAGAAAGGGATGAAGATAAAGTAGAAAAGTTTACCTGCAGAGGCTTGGATGTCTGGGAGAGCAAGGACTGCTGTGGAACAGCAGCATTGAAGTATGAGTGCCAGAAAAGGTGCAGAGCAGGATTGAAGGAGAAGCTGGGATTCCAGGAATCTGATTTACCAGTAATGGTGTAAGTCTCATGTTCTTATATTTTGCTCATCCTAGGCTGGGCCAATGGGGCCTTCTGGAGATGTGACCCACTTTCTGGCAGCCTGAGGCTAAGCAAACTCTTGTCCTCTCCCCCCTCCCCCCCCCCCCACTCCTGTATCTCTGGTGTCTCCACCACAGGTCCCTGGCCTGTGGCCTCTATTCTCTATGATTGCTGCTTCACGCCCCAGCGATCCTGGTGGTATACTCTTATTGAGGCCTCAGACCCTTATTTGCTCATAGGAGAAACATTTGAGTAAAGTCTTCACATGTGGTCTTCCTGACTGCATCCTTTCCAGTTCAGAATATAATGCAAGTGCTTTGGCTGTGCCTTGAACTGAGAATCTGATTTACAATGAATGTTTTGCCCCTTTCTTGTAGGGATGGGGTGCCTGCCAAACTGTGAATTAATATTCATTTTAAGGCTTCAACAGGGCCACATGGAAGATTGGGTGGATCCAGAGGCTTGCTTGCAATTGTTCCCTGACAGTCACTGTATTTGTCTGATTTTTGATGATGAAAGGTCCCATGACCTTGGTTGTAGGTCTTCTGTATATGTCTGGTCAAGACCCGCACATCATCTCCTACTGTGAACTGGATGGGGAGTCTTTTACGGTCTATCTGCATGCTTCTGACATTCGTTTTCCTTTTTTAGAGCTTGTTGCACTTGGGTTGTCAGCTTCCTGGTGCATTCTGCTGCGGCCAGAACCCTTTATTCTCATAATTCTTCTGCATGGAATCGCAGTTAGAACCCACCATTGACAAAGAAGAATGAGGACTTTGGTGAGGAATGTTCTCTATTATTATATGGAAACTTTGCATTTGGGAGCAATGAGATCCAATTGTTTGTTTTGAAGCTGGTTGCAGAAGCACCAAAGGTACAGATCTAAGTCTGTCTATAAAACTATGGATGATATACTGACAAGTCCTGGAATCATCAGATTTCCCGTTTGACCACAATTTTTGGACTGAGAGATTGGATGTTTGTTCTTGTTCTCATTTAGCCTGCAGTTTTTTTCCCCCCCAGTGACAGCTTTATTTTTAGTGCTTCTATAATTGCTAGATATTTAACATAGTATATATATTTTACAAAACTGATGTATTTGTCAAAAAGGGTGAACAGATGGATTCATATACCAACAGCATATTTCTGATCTGTTCTCTTTGTTTGATTGACATACCAATCAAGCATCGGCTGAAAATCAAAGGAAACAATTCTAAATAATAAAGAAAGGATAAGAATATTTTCTCTATTCTACACTAGACTCTTAAAGGTCAATTCTATAACTGGGTGCTTGCATTTCTGCACCACTTGTGCACGTACATTTACTGAATACCAGCACTTTCAAGAATAAATGTACCCATACACGCATAAGTGGCAGCAAAACGACTAAGCTATTCTGTATAGATGTGCTTAAGTGGCATGATAGTATAATGTAAATACAAGGGGACGGAGCATGGGCAGAGCATACAGGGCCATGCCTAGGGTCTCTGGTGCCCCCTGCAGACTATCGGTTGGCGCCCCCCCCCCCCCCCCCCCCCCCCCCCCCCGTCCAGCAGAGCAGGAACACAAGGGAGCAGGCAAGTAAGCCGGACCTCAGGAAAAAATAGCACTGTATGTATCCCTCATTGATAAGTCTCTGACTCTAAAGTTTAGCAATTTCATTAAAGCAAAATGTATTTTCACATATCACATCCTATCCAAGGAGAATGTTTTATATATGTCACCTGTCTGTGGTAAAACTTCACACAGTATCAAAATACCTCTAATATGTAGTCGTGCCAGCCGAGGAAACTAACTGTGCTCAGCTCACAAGAGACAGAGTGAACATAAATAAACTTCATCCTTAAAAGATAATATCGGATGAATGCATGAAGGTGAAGGTGAATATGAATTCCTGTGAATGGAATCAATTTGATTTATAATAAATCCAGATACTACTCCCTCATATATATAACAAAAAATTATTTAAGTGGAATGGAATTATTTGACTGTACTGGTAAACAGAAAGAAATACTCTATTGCATTCTAATCTCCTTTGCACCAAAGGATATAATTCAGATCAAACATTTATCTCTGATCAACTATCTCAGATCAAATATTTATTTCAGATCAAATATTAAGGTTTCCTTGCTTACAGTCACTTAAATCTACCTAGCCTTTATATAACTTATAGGATTTAAACACTCTTAAACTGAAATTCACCCTTTTCTATTCTTCATAAACTTCAAGTAATCCTGAAATATTCAGATCCTTTTCTCACTAGAGAAACTTCAATCGCCACCAATCTCTTTTCACTTATATTTTCTCATTTACCACAATCAGGCACTCTTTTATAACTTCAGTCAACAAACACAGGAAGTCACAGCTGGATGTCTCTCTTGGCAAAGGACAGCTCTCACTCTGTTCACTTCCTGGGCAGATTTCTTAACAGAAGCTGATCATCCAATCAGAGAGCTCTATTTGAATGCAGATTAACATACAGACACTCATGGGAATGTTAGTGAAAACACCGGACTAATTTGCATATGATTTAAACAAATCTGAGCATATGACAACCAAGTACAAACTCCCAGCACCTGAATTCTGCAATTAGATTTAAGGCAAATACTTTTAAAACTTATTTTTAGCACTTTTAAAATTTCAGGTTCTCTTTAATTTGAATGCTGTTTCAAGCTCTGAAACTCACCCTGACTGAGGAGCTAGCCCCAAACCGAAGCATAAATAGCAATCTGGTTGTATTCTCATGTAACTTGAAGAGTGTGCCTGCCTCAATTAATACTGCTCCTTTGCATGAAAAGGGGAGGGCAGTGGAGATAGGAGAATCACAAGTTCAGGTGAAAGATTTTGCAAGTGAGCAGACAGATGGCAGGGCAGTAGCGCCCCCCTGCGGCGCTTACTGCATCAGCACGGCCCTGAGAGCGGAACGTGTATGCATGTACTTATTTAAACAATGTATATTCCACTCTAAAGTTCTAGGCAGCAGGGGCGTAGCCAGACTTTGGTGGGAGGGGGGTCCCGAGCTCGAGGTGAGGGGGCACATTTTAGCCCCCCCTCGGTGCTGCCGACCCCCCCCCCCCCCCCCCGCCATTGCCAACCGCTGCCGCCACCACCAACAACAACTTTGACCCCCCCCCCTGCCGACGACCCTCTCAACCCCCCTCCTCCTGCCGTCAACCTACCTTTGCTGGCGGGGGACCCCAACCCCCACCAGCTGAGGTCCTCTTCTTTCGGCGCAAGGCTTCGTTCTGTTTCTGTGAGTATGTGCAGGACATCAGACTCACAGAAACAGAACAAAGCCTTTCAGATCAGCCAGTGGCTTCATTCTGTTTCTGTGAGTACGTGCAGGATGTCAGACTCAGAAACAGAATGAAGCCTTGCGCCAGAAGAAGAGGACCTCGGCTGGCGGGGGTTGGGGTCCCCCGCCAGCAAAGGTAGGCGACGGCGGGTTGGCGGCGGGAGGGGGGTCGAGTGGGTCGTCAGCAGGGGGGTCCAGGGCCAAATCTACGGGGGCCCAGGCCCCTGTGGCCCCATGTAGCTACGCCACTGCTAGGCAGATTACAAAAAATACATACACAAATAGTAACTTAGGGGCTCTTTTACTAAAGGGTTGTCATGTGCTACTCTGGAACTACCGCCGAGCTACTGCAGAAGCCCAGCAGTATTTTCCATCGCAGCGTGCCATTTCCACTGCTACAAAAATATTTTTTCTGTTTGTAGCGGCGGTGCTTTCCTGGCAAGGGCAGCAGCGTGCACAGTCCAGTTATCACCGGGTTAGCTTGGGAGCCCTTACCACCACCTCAATGGGTGGCGGTAAGTGCTCCCCCCCCCCTTGGAGTGGCAACACGGTAAGTGTTTCACTTGCTGCACGGCCATTTCTTTTCAGGAAAAAGACAGCCTTTTACCCGCTGGGGTACAAGGGGGCCTCAGCACATATCAAAAACACACGCTGATGCTAGTGCAGGCCCCCTTTTACCGAGGCTTAGAAAAAGGACTCACATAGTAATTGATGGCAGATAAAGACCTGTATGGTCCATCCAGTCTACCCAGTAAGGCGGCCAGAGTTGTACCTGCCGTTCCATGCCGGTTACACCGCTCTGTATTCTGCTGAAAGTGTGAAGATCATTAAGTTTTGCTTTGATTCCATCCTCTTACTATATAGGGATCCTTTGTGTTTATCCACATATTTTTGAATGCTGTCATTGTTTTTGCCCCCACCTTCACCACTGGCAGGGTGTTCTAGGCATCCACAACCCTCTCTGTGAAAAAGTATTTCTCAGTGTTGCTCCTAAGTCTACCACCCTGCAACCTCAGTACATCTTCTAGTTCTACCACTTCAATATCTGAAAAGATTTGTTTGAATATTAATACCTTTCAAGTATTTAAACATCTGTATCATATCTCCCTCATCCCTACTTTCTTCTAGGGTGAGAGAGAGAGAGAGAGAGAGAGTTAATGATTCACAAAAAGGTTAAATGAGTCACAGACCTGCCTTCAGTTAAGACTTTCCCAAGCAATATGTGACAAAAAACACCTTTCCTTAAACCAATCAAGTATTTCAAGAACATAAAGTACCAATACAATAAAACAAATACAATAACATTTATCAGGGGTCATAAAATATATCTGTCATTTACCAGGAAGTAAATCCAATTTAAAGTACCTGATCAAATCACCGAGGGGCCCTTTTAATAAAAGGTTGGCATGGTGCCGTGCACTAATCCAGAACTACTGCCAGGCTACCACAGGATCCCGGCAGTAGTTCCCACCCCCCAGCGTGCACCATTTCCTGCGCTACAAAACATTTCCTATTTTTGTAGTGCCAGTGCTTACCCAGCGGTAAATAGTTCACTTACTGCATGGCCATTTCTTGTTGAGAAAAAAAAGACAGCCTTTTACCTGCTGCGGTAACAGGGGGCCTCAGCGAGCATCAAAAACATGCGCTGATGTTATTGCAGGCCCCCTTTTACCACAGGTTAGTAAAAGAACCCCTAAATATTTTAGCATGTAATTAAGCTTCACATATTAGCAAATGCAAATCTAAAAAGATATACCTTCAATTATTTTTGGAAAATTTAAATATTATCAAATCGACATATATCATTTGGAAGAGAATTCCATAGTTAAGTTCCCATGACTTGAAAAGTACTCTTTCTTAACTCAAGTAAACCTATTGTATGGCATAATGGGACATCGAGTACATTTTTGTCCATTTAACCTAAGATTCTAGAGGGATGATATATTTTTAAAGTAGAATTGAATGTCAGTGGGGCTTCATTCTTTAAAGCCATATTTATGTATTAATATCAAGACTTGAAATCGTATCCTTCATAACACTGGAAGTGAATGGAGTTAGTACAAAATTGGGGTGATGTTTTCTTATCTTGAACAGCCTTACACCATTCCTACTTCTGAATTATGTGCTATTTGTTAACACAAGCAAAATATATGCTGGCAAACCAAGAAACAAAGAATTACAGTAGTCAAAATGAGGCATAATTAGACTCTGCACGACCAGTTTTAAAATGTAACCTGTCAAATATTCTCACACTCTTCTAATTCACCATCATTTAAAGAATAGATTTTCTTTTCATATAAAATTATAAAGTCACTTATCTGAGCAGTTGAAAGTCATAGGGGAATCAGTGCCGACATGTGTTTCGCCATAAAGCTGTTTCAAGGTTCACCTCTCTCACCATACCCTACACTGGTTACGAGATTCCCTTACTTGTTCCTCTAATGAACACTATTTATCTGTGTAAGGGTAAGATTAGAGTAAGGCTACCAGATTTCTACATGACTTCCCTTCCATGCCAACTGCAAGATACTTTAGGAAGGAATAGAAATCTCTGCAAAAAGGCAACTCACAGCCTATAGCAAACCTGCCATACCATAATAGCACAACCAGAAGTCACACAGCATTAACCCTACCTATGAAAAAGTATCACTATAAATATTACATTGGACCCTAGAATACCAATAGGTCTTCTATGTGGAAACCAGAACAAGTGGGTCTGCTACAGATACTACATTTACTGAATATCACAACCTGGTCACCCATGCAATTACATAGAGGCCCTCACAATACATAAAATAAGGGACCAGAAATCAAAAATAGAACTATGAAGGTAAAAATTGACCTGTAAACCCCATGAAGTCAAACTCTGTATATACCACAACACTAGAAAAATTAAAACAGAAGGATATTCCTTCTTGTTCTAAACAAAATATCCATATAATGCTGCTGAATATCCTTACCAACTGTTTTGGCACTATCCAGATAGTGCTAGGGCAGTGTAAGTTATCCAGCTAGTGGCAATATCTGAATGTTTTCCAGATAACTAGCTGGATAAAGCTAATACAGAAAAAAAAATGCTGTCCCAACTTTATCCAGATAGCTATTTGGATAGAGGTGTGAATATCACTGCTATCTAGATACCTCTGCTGCTGCTCACTCTATCCAGACATTTAAAAGGCAAGTCTGTAACCTAGGTGCTAACATTTACATGCCCATTGCACACGTAAATGTTTAAATTATTAGCATTTATGCACATATGCTTGAGGTATGTCTGTGTTTTTCAGCACTTGAGCCTAAGCATAGTGTTGTTTTGCAACATCGTCCGTTTCTCTGCGTGCAGAATTGGATTTTACAGTATAAGCATACACTGTACTTTCAGACTCCTGAGGCAGGTGCCCATGCACCAAAACATAGCTGCTGTGTCAAGTCTTTTGGTGAATTTTCAATAAAAGATGACACATAAGAATTATTGCATCTCCCCTGTGTCCTTTGGAAGAGCCAACCCACCCTACTCTTTGATCTGTGTGTAAATTTAAACAAACAGGAGAACATATTTCTTCACTTAATGTGTAAATAAAGTCTGGAATTTGTTGCCAGAGAATATGGTAAAAGCAGTTAGCTTAGCAGGGTTTAAAAAGGCTTAGATAATTTCCTAAAAGAAAGTCCATAAGCCATTATTAAGGTGGACTTGAGAAAATCCACTGCTTATTTCTAGGATAAGGAGCATGAAATCTGTTTTAGTGTTCTGGGATCTTGCCAGGTACTTGTGATCTGGATTGGCCACTGTTGGAAACAGGGCTTGATGGAACTTCGGTCTGTCCCAGTATGGCAACACTTATGTTCTTATGTGATCTAGGGCAAGTCACTTAATCCTCCATTGCCTCAGCATACCTGAAAGTAACTCACCTTGAGCTACTACTGAAAAGGTGTGATCTAAATCCAAATAAATAAATAAATAAATAGAGGCATCCAGTTATAGAATTGGTACCTAAGTGTCAACCACAATCCAGATACTGATGCTGGATATCTGGATTATATTTAACCTATCCGCTGCAGCCAGTGTTTATAACAACACCCATTACAGCAGCCGTCTTTTGGAGGAGAATAGGATAAAATAAGATTTGAAGACACAGTAGAGGTGAGAAATGTTCTCTGCGTGTAGAACATTGAATATTAGTTTTCTCCTCTTCCTTTAGGACTCAAATCACAAAGAAATCTGTCTTTTGTAGACTCTAGGGTCTTGAACACAATGGTTTGCCTGGGGGGCTGCTACACTTATATGATAAAATTAAGTATGCTGTGCAATAAGCTATAATTGAATTGTTTTTTCCTTATGAAAAGCAAAATATTCCCCTATTTTTGTCTTCTGTATTGTTAATGCAGAATAGCTATTGTTAAAATAAATATTGGTTGCATATTAAAAATAGCATCTGTAATTTCATAGTAGAATGAAGTATAAATCTATCTTCATACCAACACAACCTGGCATGCTTTAATCTACTTAGAACATGTTTGATATAGCATTCTTACAAATTCCTTACAATGAACATTTTTGTTTTTGGTAAATAATTAGGTAACACGTGCAATGCCTTAGCACTAAATTGAAAGATTGCTTCTGGAATTCTCTGAAACCCTACTAAATTGTGCATTAAAAAAAACAAGCAATACATCCATTAGTTTCAAAAAGACATCTGCCAGATGGAATTTTAAAACAAAAATGTGTCTTTCAATCTAGAGACAGATAGCCATTGTATCTCTTACAGTCTCAGTTCTACAGGAAAATGCATGCCAACAATCTGCTCTCTTTGCATTGATATCTATAATTTCTGATCTTGTTATAACCATCTCATGCCATTTGAAGGGGCCATTTTGTGGTACAAATATATGTAATCCTTATCATTCAAAAGATATAAGCTAAATCTAATTATCTTCATTATAAATTTACAATGCTTGTTAGATGTTTGTATTTATTAGTCAATTTAATATACTGCCCTTCAGTAACCCCTGGATTCTGTATTAGGAGCCCAGAAGTAGGTGCTGATCCTAGATGTGTGCCCAACTAAAATTGGCTAATGAGCTAACTAGTGCCAATAATTGGGTGCTAATTGTACAAACAGACACCAATTTGAATTTGCATGCATATCTTGCTACACGTTATTCTATAACAATATGCACCCAAATCCCATAGGGATTCTTTTACAAAGCATCGGTAAGCCCAACGCAGGCTTACCGAATGTTAAATCCGGACTACCACTGGCAGTAGTTCCACCCTGAGCATGCACCATTTCCGGGGGGGGGGGGGGGGGCCTGGAAATAGCTTGTGCAGCAGTAACCCGGTGGTAATCGGTCATCGTGTGTGCTGCCAGGTTACTGTGGGAGCTCTTATCGCCACCTCAGTGGGTGGCATTAAGGGCCATGCAGTAAGAGTAAAAAGGGCACTGGCACGTGGGAAAAATGGCCCCTGCTGCTAGCGCAGGGTCCTTTTTCCCGCAGCTTGGTAAAAGGACCCCATAGCACCCAACCCAAAACAGGGTGTGGCCATGGGAAGTGCATGGGCGGGACAAGGGACAAGGGCGTTTCTAAAATTATCCTACCATAACCACACCTTACTGCACACTTCCCATCTCAGAAAATCTGAAAATTCTGGGAGTCACTATTGATCGAAACCTCACACTCGATACCCATGTGAAGAACACAACGAAAAAAATGTTCTACTCAATGTGGAAACTCAAAAGAATAAAACCTTTTTTCCCTAGATACGTCTTCCGCACCCTGGTACAATCACTAGTGATAAGTCACCTGGACTATTGCAATGCTCTGTATGTAGGATGTAAAGAACAGACCATTAAAAAACTCCAAACAGCCCAGAACACCGCAGCCCGTCTCATTTTTGGAAAACCCAAATACGAAAGCGCAAAACACCTAAGAGAGAAGCTACACTGGCTCCCGCTCAAGGAACGAATTGAGTTCAAGATCTGCACGACCGTATACAAAATCATTCACGCAGAGGCCCCAATCTACATGCTGAACCTAATAGACTTACCACCCAGAAATGCCAGAAAATCAGCCCTTAAGTTCCTCAACTTGAACTTCCCCAGCTGCAAAGGAACCAAATACAAACAGGCATACGCTACTACCTTTGCGTACAAAAGCACACAGCTATGGAACGCACTACCCAAGACCCTGAAAACCACGGACAACTTAACCAACTTTCGCAAATCTTTGAAGACATTTCTCTTCAACAAAGCCTACAAAAATAATCCTTGATGAATCAAACTACAAATCTTTGAAGACATTTCTCTTCAACATAGCCTACAAAAACAATCCTTGATGAATCATACTACTCCATACATCACCCAAACGCTCTAAAACACTTCGACACGACCTTACACATTACCTTCTAAATAATTCCTCTTTTACTTCCAATTTATTACCGACTGTATCTAATACTATGTAATGATCATACCAAATTAACACCCTGTAAGCCACATTGAGCCTGCAAAAAGGTGGGATAATGTGGGGTACAAATGCAATAAATAATAAATAATAATAATAATAGATTATCCGAGATGTGCGCTCAGTTTGGGCGCTGGGAATTACACGTGGCTTCAGCAGGCACAAGTCCTAATGTTCAAATTTGGGCGCTGAAATTGGCACTCATCTTTGCTTGCCAATTATAGTACAGCATTGAGAGCTGATTTTTTCTTGGCACTGATTTTTGCCCTAAGTATGCAACAGAGGAGGTGGGGTTTACAACACCAGTATTATAAAGCAGATTTCAGGACATACAAATTGGAGCTGAGGTATTCAGGTCAGTGGCGTACCTAGGGTAGTTGACACCCGGGGCCGGTCATTTTTTAACACCCCCCCCCCCAAATCCAGTACTAGGCATGCCGAGAATACAAAACACTCAGGACCTATAGAGCAATTCTACCATACCATAAGCAGTCATTTCTACGAGTCACACAAGGAAAAGGAAAGCATCTTAAACACTACAGTGAGCACTAGAACATCAATTCACCTATTGTAAAACGAAACCAGACAGAATAGTACAGATCGTAGATCCTGCACAGTCAATGCCAACTGAAAGCCATGTCTTTTTCACAAACACAGATACACCCTAATCCACTATAGAATAAGTAATCATAAACTTTCTATTTAGACAAAAATTAAACTGAACCCCCAATGCCAGACTCCGCATACAATGCAACACCACAGAAACAGAAACTGTCCCCTAGTACTGTGCAAAATATAAAGACAGCAGATGTAAATTTGAAAAAAACTAACAAGTACCAATCACCACTTTACAAATTAACAAATAGAAATAAAACAAATATAGAAAGTAAAATAATACCATTTTATTGGACTAATACATTTAGCTTTCAGAGGCCAAAACCTCCGTCCTCGGGTCAGTACAGTATAGTGCTGTTACAGTATCCTATCCTGACCTGAGGAAGGGGGTTTTGTTCTCCGAAAGTTAGTCAAAATGTATTAAAATTAGTCCAATAAAAAGATTACCTTATTTACATGTTCTATTATAAACATTTAACACATCTACAATACTTTATCCTAAAGCAAAAAAAATAAAAAAATATATTTTATTTACAGTTTGTTGTCTCTGGTTTCTGCTTTCCTCATCTTCTTTTCACCGTCTTCCTTCCATCCAGCATCTGTCTTCACTCTCTCTCTCTCTCTCTCTCTCTCTCTCTCTCTCTGCCATCCAGTGTCTGCCCTCTCTGCCGTCCCTTCCATCCACTGCCTGCTCTTTCTCTCTGCCCCTTCAATCCACCATTTGCCCTCCCTCTCCCATCCATCCAGGGTCTGCCCTCCCTCTCGCTCCCCCTTCCATCTAGGATCTGTCCCCTCTCTCTCTCTGCCCCTTTTTTCAGCCCCCAGTTCCAGCCCCCTTCTCCCCTCTGAACACCCCCACCCCAGTCCCCTTCTCCCCTCCCCTTCTCCTGTCTGAGACCCCCACCCCAGTCCCCTTCTCCCCTCCCCTGTCTGAGACCCCCACCCCAGTCCCCTTCTCTCCTCTGAACACCCCACCCCAGTCCCCTTCTCCCCTCCCCTGTCTGAGATCCCCACCCCCAGTCCCCTTCTCCCCTCTGAACACCCCCACCCCAGTCCCCTTCTCCCCTCTGAACACCCCACCCCAGTCCCCTTTTCCCCTCTGAACACCCCCACCCCAGTCCCCTTCTCCCCTCTGAACACCCCCACCCCAGTCCCCTTCTCCCCTCCCCTTTTCCCCTCTGAACACCCCCACCCCAGTCCCCTTCTCTTCTCCCCTCTGAGATCCCCACCCCAGTCCCCTTCTCTCCTCCCCTGTCTGAGACCCCCACCCCAGTCCCCTTCTCCTCTCTGAGATCCCCACCCCAGTCCCCTTCTCCCCTCCCCTGTCTGAGACCCCCCACCCCAGTCCCCTTCTCCCCTCTGAACACCCCCACCCGAGTCCCTTTCGCCCCTCTCCTTCCCCACCCCAGTCCCGTTAAAACCGGCGAAGCAGCGTCGCAGGCAGCGCCTCGTGGCCTGCTTGAAAAAAAAAATCAAATCTCCTTCCTTCTTCTCGTCGACGAGGAAGGAGATTTGATTTTTTTTTTCAAGCAGGGCACGAGGCGCTGCCTGCGATGCTGCTTCGCCAGTTTTTTTAATGTGCGGCGCCGCGGGAACGGCCACAGGAGGCGGCGGGAGCAGAGCACCCCCCACCCACTGGCACCCGAGGCGGACCGCCCCCACCCCTTGGTACGCCACTGATTCAGGTCTGTAATATTTTAGAATAGAATCTGCAGGTGTACAGTCTTTTCTAAAATACATGTAAGAATGAGTGTGGGAATGAGTGTAAGAATGAGTGTGGATGTGCTGGCTACTTGTGTGGGAGCATCTATTTAACAACTGTCAATGTCTAAATCATTAACAGAGCAACACAGCAACATACGTATATCAGCACTTAGACATGTATATTGGTATTTCGGAACATAGATCTGAACATGTCAATGAACAGACATGCATGGAAGCAATTTTGCTCAATTGCCATATATATTTGAATATAAACTGACATTTTTGGGCCAAGAAATGGCCCTAAAATGGGAGGCTTGGTTAATATTGAGTCCCCACCCCACCTGATAACTGTCACTACTGTCCCCTCCCTTCCACAAGGTGTCCTGCTGTCCTGCTATGGCCAGGAAATGCTCAGTCCCTCCTTGTAAGAGCACCCCTATCCTGGACCCACAGTAGGCCCCCTCTCTCAGCCTACCTTACAGCCCTGGTGCTCCAGTGGTGAGTTGGGGCAGAAGTGATCCTTCTACGCTCCTGCACGTCCAGTCTCCATAGTTTTAAGGGAAAAATGTTATCTTCCTTTATGTGTGGATGGGATGGGTTTATATTCGTGTATATGCGGTAAGTACAGAGCTGTAGAACCCTGGCAGAAATAAAATGGTCTTTAAGACTCAATTTTAACCTAGGGAAGAAAATTTTGGTTTGTATTTATTTAGGAGTAGATCTGTATATGTGACCACTACAGAAATTTAAACATGCATAATCATTTAATTTTCTCATGACTCAACACTTTTGCTACAAACCTGTATAAAAGGTATCCCCCGTACATGGCGCTAATTGTCTGCACTAGGGGGCAGGAATGGCAGAGCATCTGGACTCCAGGGGAGGAGGTGATAAAAGAAAAGATAAGAACGTAGGTGTGGAAAAATCAGACAAAAGGCACATAAGAGCATAAGCTGTGCTGAATCAGATCAACGTCTATTGAGTCCAGCATCCTATCTCCAAGGATTGGCCAGTCCAGGATGCAAGGACCTGGCAGATCCTAAAAAGTAAGGGCCAATATTCAGCCTGTGGAGGTCAGTGGTTCTTAAGCTTCTGACAAGCCACGAGCAGAATTAAGGCTATATATTCAATGCTGGACCTTGTCTTTGTACTGGTATTGAATATCTGAGGTCAATCTCCTCTTACCTTATTCAATTACGTACCCATCTAAACACAATGAATTACCGAGATGATATCACTTTCTCCTAGTCATGTTTCAGACACAAAGGTTATTTACAATCTAACATATGTAGAGGGGTATTTTCGATATGATGTCTAAGTCCAACTAAGGATGTTTTGCACAAAATGTCCAAACTCTGAATAGGAAAGAAGATCATTTTTGAAAAAGAAAAAATGTCTATCTTTTTTTTTCCAAAGTGGAGTGGAGGAGTGGCCTAGTGGTTAGAGGTGATGGACTTTGGCCTGAGGAACTGAGTTCAATTCCCACTTCAGGCACAGGCAGCTCCTTGTGACTCTGGGCAAGTCACTTAACCCTCCATTGTCCCATGTAAGCCACATTGAGCCTGCCATGAGTGGGAAAGCACAGGGTACAAATGTAACAAAACAAAATACTGTTTGAGCAAGGTTTTGTGCTTTGGACATTTTGTTTTCTGGTCCTTTAAAAAACAAACAAACAAAGAACAAAAACAAATAAGTGCAAAACATAGAAAATCAAGCCATTGGGATGTAGGAGGAGCCAGTATTTTTAGCAGACTGGTTCCCCAGACACCACAGGAGAGCAATGCGGCACTCTATAGGGCACTTCTGTGCACTTCATAAAAATGCTTCCAGGTACACATCTCACCTTTGCTCCCTTATTTTGTCCTCTGAGCCCTCCAAAACCCATCCATTAAACACTGTCTCCCACTGTACACGACTACACTAGCCCTTATTGGTGAAGAAGACACCTGTATGTGGGTACAGTAGGGTTTTGATGACTTTGGGAGGGGTCACAGTTTTCCCTACAAGTGTGAGAGGTAGAGGGAGATAGGGACCAGAGTCTCCCACTCCATAGTGCACTGCACTGACCCTATCTGGTTACCACCAGGTTACCATAGGAGCCCTCATCGCCACCATCAGAGGGTGACATTAAGGGTTCCCAGCCACATGGCCATACTCTCTTACCACATGGCCATGTTTAGGGGCTTTTTACCTGCCATGGTAAAAAGGGCCCTGGTGCATGGGAAAAATGGCTCTGGCCCCTAATGCATGGCCCTTTTTCCCGCAGCTTAGTAAAAGGACCCCATAGCATGTAACCCAAAACAGGGTGTGGCCATGTAAAGTGCATGGACGGGTCAAGAGCATTTCTAAAATTTCTGTGCAGTGTTATAGATTATCCAGGATGTGCACCCAAATTGGGTGTCGGGAATTACACATGGTTTCAGCAAGCACATGTCCTAATGTTCAAATCTGGGCACTGAAATTGGTACTCATCTTTACGTGCCAATTATGGAATAGCATTGAGAGCTGCATGCTGCTATAAGAGACCTGGCTATCACATCTGAGGCTGTCATAGAGGCTGGTAAGTTATATTTTTATTCACATTTTTTGGGGGTGGGAAGGGGGTCAGTAATCACTGGGGGGGGGGGGTATTGGGGAGTCATCCCTGATTCTCTCCAGTGGTCCTCTGATAATTTAGAGTACCTTTAAACAGGTCTAGCTCAAAATGTCTTAGTTTTTGTTTTGTTTTGTTCCATTATGGCTGAAAAACATTAAAGTCTTAGGAACGCCCAAATCCCATTCTTAACATGCCCCCAACATGCCCCCTTGAGTTTGGACATAGTGCAGACGAACAGCATAGAAAAACACCTGAAAAATAGGTTTCAAAAATACTGACTTGGACATTTTTGTGAGAAAAACATCCAAATGCTGCTTTATGCCTCTTTTTAGACATTTTTCTCTTTTGAAAATGAGCCCCATAGTAACATAGTAGTTGATGACAGATAAAGACCTGTATGGTCCATCCAGTCTGGCCAAAAAGATAAACTCATTACATATGGTATGAAGTGACACATCATATGTGTACCTGATCTTGATTTATCCTTGCCATTTTTAGCGCATAGACCGTAGAAGTCTGCCTGGCACTGGCCTTGTTCTAAAATTTATGAAGTTGTCAAAGCCCCTGAAAGCTCCTCTCCAGCCCATCCAAATCTATTCAACCTCGATCAAAGCACAGACTGTAGAAGTCTGCCCAGCACCAGCTTTCCTACTTAATCTCTGCTAAGCTTCTTTGGATCCAATTCTTCTAATCAGGATTCCTTTGTGTTTGTCCCACGTATTTTTGAATTCCTTTACCATTTTATCTCTATCACCTCCCGTGGGAGGGCATTCCAGGTATCTACCACCCTCTCAGTGGAAAAAATACTTTCTGACATAATTCTTAAGTTGGCCCCTTTTCAACCTCTATTCATGCTCTCTGGTTATACTACCTTCCCATCTCTGGAAAATGTTCTTGCAATGCCAATTTTTGACCAACAAGGCTAAGAAGAGAGAATGATCAATGAGATTGAAAGCTGTACTAAGATCTAAGGAAACCAGAATAGTTTCCTTTCTCTCATCATTAAAACATTAATCAGCCCCTTGTTCTCAAAGGTAATTAATAGATGTTTTGATATTGGAAATGTCCCCATGGAATTAACAAAAAAAAAGCAGTTGTAGGACCGTTGTTGAAAAATTGTAAAGCTGATAGAAGTTCATTGATAATTATAGGCTGATTTCTTCATCACCATTTATGGTAAAATTAATGAAAAAGATTGTGCACATTCAACCTGTAGATCATCTTGAGACACATGAAATCTTGGATGTGAATGAATCTGCCTTTCGATCATATCAAGATATGGAATCTTTATTATTGTCATCATTCAACACGGTGCATACTGGTTTTAGTACAGGTCAGCATTTTATGGTCGTCATAATATAAATAGTCTTGATATATCAGTTGCATTTGATAAATCAATCACGTGATTTTGTTGAACAGACTGCAATCTGTTGGAATTGAAGGTAAAGCTTTGAATTGGTTTGCATCTTTCCTTGATTGTAGACAATTTTATGCCTCTCTGGGAGAAGATGTCTCCAATCTGATACAATATATGGTGTTCCACAAGATTCTTGTTTATCTGCAGTATTATTTAACATATTTCTGTTATTTTTATGTTGATTGCTGAACTGTTTTATATTCAGTTTAGATTGTATGCTGACGATATATAGTTTTTGATACCTTTTTCTCATTCAGTTCAAGTTACTTTGGATCATTTAAGTTTGACTTTGCATTCTATTCAACGCTGGATGAAAGTAAGCTATGTAAAACTGAATGTAAACAAGACAAAAATTTTGTTATCGTCTGCCTATGATTTCATCAGATATATAGCAATTTCTTTTGGTAGTGAAGATATTCCCATTGTACATAAATTGCGTGATTTGGGTGTGATTGTTGATTGAGTTTAACAATGAGAGATCAAATACAATGACATGTTTTATAAACTGAGATTGGTAAGACACCTTAAGCTACTGCTGGGAATCAAAAAGACTGCAAGAAAGGCTGCTACAGGTTGCTCAGAACTCAAGTGCCAGACTTTTGACAAGTGTATCCCAATGAAAATATTTCTCCAATTTTGAAGGGGCTGCAATGGCTCCCTATTGAACAGAGAGTACAGTTCAAGATCATTTGTACTGTCTTTAAAATAATTATAGTTCAAGCTTCAAAGGTCTTACTAGCAAAGCTTCAAATCTAAGCAGTCACTAAGTTCAGCTGATCAACTTATTTTGGATGTACCATCTTATCTTGTGATAAACTTGAATGAGTTCAGTTTTTTATATTGCTGGTCCCTTGCTCTGGAAGAAATTGCCTCTAAGGATGAGAACGATCAGAGATATTATGAATGAGTTTAAAAGAGAACTGAAAAATGTTTTGTTTATGCATGGTGATGATGGACAGCATGATTTCTTGAAAGATGCTTTAATGTATTAGTTTGTTTTTATTTGTAATGTTTTGTGATTTACATATTATGGATAGTTAATTGTGATCCGTCAAGGACTCTTGGATTGCGTGGAATATAACGTGTTAAATCCTATATAATAATTCTCACTTCCAACGTTCTGACTTGCTGCCTGGGACCGTGGCTCATTCCGAGTTGGTCTGCTAGACTCCGTAGATCAGGCTGACATCACCGTAGTCATTATGATGTCAACTTCAGAACCCGGGGGAAAAAACATGCCTCACAGCTGATCCATGTCCAGAGGAGGGTTGCTGGACATGGGTGGCTAGAGGGGGGGCAGGGGAGAGAAGAGGGGCATTGGACATGGGTGGCTGCAGGGGGGCAGGGGGTCGCTGGACATGGGTGGCTGGGGGGGGGCAGGGGAGAGTCACTGGATGTGGGTGGCAGGAGGGGGGGCAGGGGAGAGAGAAGGTTCGCTGGACATGGGTGGCTGCAGGGGGAGAGGAGGGTCGCTGGACATGAGTGCCTGCAGGGGAGCCGATTGGGGTAACATAATTTTCTCAGCTATCTTGGATACAAATGACAGATTAAATATAGGCTCATAATGAGAAGCCAACAAGGGATCTAGTGAGGCCTTTATAAAATAGGGCATTTTTCCAAAGTGTGGGAAGTACATTTAGGTTTAAACCCTTTATCATGGGACATAGAAAGAGGGTAAGACTGAAGATCAGATTTTTAACACACCTAAGGCCCTGTTTACTTAGCCATGCTAGAGGTGTGCTAGCATTTTTAGCATGTGCTAAACACTAGAGAAACTGATATATAGGTGTCTCTTTAGCATGCGCTAATTTTTAGTACACGCTAAAACTGCTAGTGCACCTTATTAAAAAGGGCCTCTAGTTGGTAATGGGCTCTATCATACAGATAGAAGACTCCATGGATGCTAGGACTTTTTCCAGTCTAATCTAGGAGGAAATATTAAAATGCCTAGTCATCATGACAACTTAAAATGTGTGTGTATATGTGCCGAAGGAGGACATTTTCCTTTGCAATGACAACGACTCAGTAGAAGTGGAACATATCAAAGGGCTCAGGACAAGAAGGAGAGATACAAGAAGAAGTGGGTCTTACAGCATATTAGAATCAAAATGTGTAACTAGAACAAAAGAGCATTTCATAGGTCAGAAACTTTTCCTAGAGTCAGAGACAAATGCCTCAACTGAGAGCAATGATGATTGATTTTTTTTTATCTGAGAAACTGGAGGTTTGCGTGTTTTATTAATAACCCAAAATAGCTGCCTAGGGTAATTGTAATGAGAATAGAGCATACTACTTGGCATGGATTCAGTTCCCAAAGGGATAGTTTTCAAACAGAACATATGCTTCATAGCAATTAGCTGACGACTTCAATTTCTGCAGGTTAATCCATGAAGTGAAGGAGTGGCCTAATGGTTAGGGGCGGTGGGACTTGGTCCTGGGGAACTGAGGAACTGAGTTCAATTCACACTTCAGGCACAGGCAGCTCCTTGTGACTCTGGGCAAGTCACTTAACCCTCCATTGCCTCATGTAAGCCGCATTGAGCCTGCCATGGAGTGGGAAAGTGCGGGGTACAATGTAACAAAAAAAAAGAATCTTCAATCTGCATTTATCCCATCTGGAAACCACCCCCTAAAATCATCGAATTACTTCCACTGTCATCTAGGCATGCCCACACTTATGTGAGCACTCTTCATAGAACTGCTCTTCACATATCAAATGACATTATCTGTACACATACCTTTGAATATCAAACCCTATGTTCAGGGCTGACTCAGCTATTAGACAAGAGATGTGGTTGCCTAGGTCAGCAGCTTCTGAGGGACAAAATGGAGCAGCGACTATCAAAGCAAAGCAATAGATCCTGACAGTCATACCAACTCAAAGAGCCATCAGCACATTCTTATATCTATAGAGAGAATAGGAACACACACATGTATATATACAGCAAAGTTTAATATTTAAAAGCACGATTTATTTATTAAGATTTGGCTCATGCCTTTTTCGGGTGTAGCTCAAGGTGAGTTACATTCAGGTATATAAGGTTTCCCTGTCCCTGGAGGGCTCATAATCTAAGTTTGTACCTGAAGCAATAGACGATTAAGTGACTTGTCCAAGGTCACAAGGAAATGCAGTGGGATTTAAAGAAGGTTTCCCTGGTGCTCAGCCCACAACTCTACCCACTCCTCCAATTACACGTTATAAGATTGTTGTGGGACATGTGATGTTGCAATGATCATGAATGTGGAGTTTAATTATCAAAATCTCAGTGTGGGGAGGGGGGCATAATGTTGAAGGGTCACCTAGGGCACCAATACGCTTGCACTGGCCCTGCCTATATTTTTATTCAGATCCCAGCCTTGAGGGTGGTCTATAGTTTAGTTTTCATTTCTTGATAAACCACACTTCAAGCTAATAATACAACAAGAGTATTAAAAAAGAATGAAAAAATATAATAATCGATCAGCAAAGATGATAAAGTAGGACAGCAAGGGAAAGGGATGGGGAAAAGAAAGACCTCACTGGCAAGGTTAACCCAACTAATCCAGGGACACTACATCATATGCTAATGTGAAGAAATGAGTCTTCAGAGCAATTTTAACTTTAAGTCAATTCAATACACCATACAACTCAGGTGGAAGAAGATTCCAATAATCAGGTACGGAAAACAGGATTGTCTTGTGCATTCAAGATGATGTGTAAAGGTGGAGGTCAAGACCAGTTGATTCATGTAGTGTGAACACGTTGTGTGTGGGGAAGAAAAAGAGTAAAACAAACACAGTGAAGATGACAACAAAAAGGAAGCTAGACAAGGTTTCAAGGAATAAATATTTATTCAAACACATTCAAGCATCCGCTTGTCGGTACTTAGCTGTGAATTGCTTCTAAGGTGCATAAGCCACTTGGTGTTAAAGACTTTTTTTGTCAAGGATATCTCCTTTTGGAGCTACAATAGTAGTATTCTCCTCATACGGAAGGCTAGCAGTATTACACTGCATACAGAGGAAAACTCCTGAGGCAGGCCAGACAGGCTGAAACATGACTCGTGTCGAGTCTTGGATGTGTTTGAATAAATATTTATTCCTTGGAACAGTGTCTAGCTTCCTTTTTGTTGTCACTTTCGCTGTGTTTGTTTCTGTGTATTGTTGAATAAAAAGGGAAAGCATATCAGATAGCTACAATGGAATATCTGAGAAAAATGATTTAGGAACCAACAAAAGAATCTTAAATTGGATGTGATAACCTATGGAGGCCAATACAGTGGATGAAGAGCAGACTTGATATGTAGTTTGCCGAAGGGGTGAATGAAGTCATCAGGACTTTTTTTGAGGGGGTACTGAGTACCGGCACCTTTTCCATTGTCTGCTAAAATTGACCCATAGACCCCAAGTTTTAATGAAAGAGCTCAGGCCCTACACACCAATTCTGCCTTGTCATAGATTCTGTGACTGGTTGCAGGGGGCCTGGCTATTGTAAGGTGGGTCCCTCAGTGATCACCCCACCCTTGAAGGGTGGCCTAGCATTTGACTACCGGCACCTTTTTTGCTAGAAAAGACGCACTGGAACTCATGCAACCAGAGGAGGAAGACATCCCCTAGAAAGAAGAGCTTTGAGATTTAGTACTTGCCCTGACAAGCTCAGCCACAGGGGTTAGAGGCCTGGAGTTTTCCCCCATCCTACCCCCCAGCCTTCCAGGTCACTACCTTTGAAATCTAACCTTTAAAGACTCTCTACAAAGATAGGAAGCCTAGCATGCAGCACACACTAAAACCTCCTCAGTGCAGTCGTGGGTTAGGAATCAGTTGGCACTTATAAATGAATTATAACTTTTATTGATTTAACAGGATGCTAACTATTTACAAGTCCTTGAAAAGGAAATTAAAAATTGATGTTACAGGTAGGTTTGATGGGCAGATTTGTGAAAACAAAATGTCTGTGTTTGAGTTAGTGGATCAAAGACAGTTAAGAAAATAGTTATTTTAAATGAAACCTGCATGCCACATTGAACTTTTTTCCTTTGTAGTTATTAAAATACGCTCGGAAAACAGTGTTAAACTAAGTTACAAATGTGGAGATGATTTTATAAAGCTTTCCCCATGTATAAAACATGTTTTACATGTGGAAAAGGGTTATTTTAAAATTATATGTGGTTATGAATGTGTAAAAAAGAGCATACTTACATTTACCCAGTTCATGCGTAGGCATTCCCTAGGATAGTGTTTCCTAAGTCCGGTCCTGGAGTATCCCTTGCCAGTCAGGTTTTGAGGATATCCACAATGAATATGCATTAAAGAGATTTGCATATAATGGAGGCAGTGTATGCAAATCAAGGTCATGCATATTCATTGTGGACATCCTGAAAACCTGACTGGTAAAGGGATACTACAGAACTGGACTTGACAAACACTGTCCTAGGGTATAGCTTGGGTGAAGCTAGGGAGGAGTTGTGATTTATTCAGGACCGTAGCTAGCTATGGGGTTCTTTTACCAAGCTGCGGGAAAAAGGTCCTGCAGTAGTGGTGGGGACCATTTTTCCCAGGTGTCATGGCCCTTTTTACCACAGTGGGTAAAAAGTCCCTAAAAAATGGCCATGCGGTAAGGACTCCCGCAGTAACCCGGTGGTAACCAGGCAGTGCGCGGTGATGCCCAATTACTGCCGGGTTAGCGCTGCGCTATAAAATAAAAAATTTTTCAGCATGCCAAAAATGGCATGTGCTTGAGGCAGAATTACAGCTGGTGGCCACATTAGTAAAAGGGCCCCTATGTAAGGCTAATGTGGCTGCACAGGGCGCAAGGGAAGCTGAGGCTACTAATTGCACCCTATCCATTGACTTCCCTTGCTGATATCATGGAAGGGCATTGAGAGCACTTGGGGGGTATGTTGCACAGGGCTCATTTGATGCTTACGACTCTGGATGTCTGCATTCATTTTGTAAAATGTGAGAACACACACACTTATAGCTGTATTGGAACAGATGTAAATTTGTTTGAGATGATTTGTGTGGTGCAGGGGCTGGTTCTGGGTGCCTGTTTTATAAAGACACGTGAGGTGCCTATCCTGCTTATTTTCGAACGAGAAGGCCGGCCATCTTCCGACACAAATCAGGAGATGGCCTGCCATCTCCTGAACCCGGCCAAATCGGTATAATCGAAAGCCGATTTTAGCCGGCTTCAACTGCATTCCATCGCAGGGCCGGCCAAAGTTGAAGGGGGCGTTTCGGCAGGGTAAGGAAGGCGGGGCAGGGGCATGATTACGAGATGGCCAGCTTCGGCCGATAATGGGAAAAAAAGGCCGGCTCTGACGAGCACTTCGCCAGCTTCACTTGGTCCATTTATTTTTAGGCCCAAGCCTCCAAAAAGTGCCCCAGCTGACCCAAATGACCACCGGAGGGAATCGGGGATCACCTCCCCTTACTCCCCCAGTGGTGTACTAACAGGCCGATTTTCAGAACTTCCACAATAGAGCCAACAGCGCACACCCTATACCATCGAAACAGTGCAAAAAATAGCTTTCTAATGCTCAAAACAAATGGTATTCAAATTATATGTGCACTGTAAAAGTGAAAGCATAGGGGAAGAACATGTTTGGTGCATGCACAGAAGAGTTTTGTGGTACAGTGGTGGAAATAAGTATTTGATCCCTTGCTGATTTTGTAAGTTTGCCCACTGACAAAGACATGAGCAGCCCATAATTGAAGGGTAGGTTATTGGTAACAGTGAGAGATAGCACATCACAAATTAAATCCGGAAAATCACATTGTGGAAAGTATATGAATTTATTTGCATTCTGCAGAGGGAAATAAGTATTTGATCCCCCACCAACCAGTAAGAGATCTGGCCCCTACAGACCAGGTAGATGCTCCAAATCAACTCGTTACCTGCATGACAGACAGCTGTCGGCAATGGTCACCTGTATGAAAGACACCTGTCCACAGACTCAGTGAATCAGTCAGACTCTAACCTCTACAAAATGGCCAAGAGCAAGGAGCTGTCTAAGGATGTCAGGGACAAGATCATACACCTGCACAAGGCTGGAATGGGCTACAAAACCATCAGTAAGACGCTGGGCGAGAAGGAGACAACTGTTGGTGCCATAGTAAGAAAATGGAAGAAGTACAAATGACTGTCAATCGACAAAGATCTGGGGCTCCACGCAAAATCTCACCTCGTGGGTATCCTTGATCATGAGGAAGGTTAGAAATCAGCCTACAACTACAAGGGGGGAACTTGTCAATGATCTCAAGGCAGCTGGGACCACTGTCACCACGAAAACCATTGGTAACACATTACGACATAACGGATTGCAATCCTGCAGTGCCCGCAAGGTCCCCCTGCTCCGGAAGGCACATGTGACGGCCCGTCTGAAGTTTGCCAGTGAACACCTGGATGATGCCGAGAGTGATTGGGAGAAGGTGCTGTGGTCAGATGAGACAAAAATTGAGCTCTTTGGCATGAACTCAACTCGCCGTGTTTGGAGGAAGAGAAATTGCTGCCTATGACCCAAAGAACACCGTCCCCACTGTCAAGCATGGAGGTGGAAATGTTATGTTTTGGGGGTGTTTCTCTGCTAAGGGCACAGGACTACTTCACCGCATCAATGGGAGAATGGATGGGGCCATGTACCGTACAATTCTGAGTGACAACCTCCTTCCCTCCGCCAGGGCCTTAAAAATGGGTCGTGGCTGGGTCTTCCAGCACGACAATGACCCAAAACATACAGCCAAGGCAACAAAGGAGTGGCTCAGGAAGAAGCACATTAGGGTCATGGAGTGGCCTAGCCAGTCACCAGACCTTAATCCCATTGAAAACTTATGGAGGGAGCTGAAGCTGCGAGTTGCCAAGCGACAGCCCAGAACTCTTAATGATTTAGAGATGATCTGCAAAGAGGAGTGGACCAAAATTCCTCCTGACATGTGTGCAAACCTCATCATCAACTACAGAAGACGTCTGACCGCTGTGCTTGCCAACAAGGGTTTTGCCACCAAGTATTAGGTCTTGTTTGCCAGAGGGATTAAATACTTATTTCCCTCTGCAGAATGCAAATAAATTCATATACTTTCCACAATGTGATTTTCCGGATTTAATTTGTGATGTGCTATCTCTCACTGTTACCAATAACCTACCCTTCAATTATGGGCTGCTCATGTCTTTGTCAGTGGGCAAACTTACAAAATCAGCAAGGGATCAAATACTTATTTCCACCACTGTATGTATAACTTTTGTGCACATGCAGCAGGCAAACGTTCTTCTGCGCCCTTCAATATAAGCTTTTTAACAGCTGCTAAAGTGTGTTTTCACTTTTGGATTTGGCTGGACTCGCACACATTTCTTTCTCATTACCAGTGCTTACAGGCTTGCACGGACTTTCTTCTGGTTCAAAAATAAATCAAAACTGGCAGATTTTAAACTGGAAATCAAAAGAAATCCTCTCTTCAAACCTTCCACCACCAGCTTCAAGCAGGCATTATTTTTCCAGCGGTAAGAGCAGGGTTTGTTCTGCCTCCATGTTCATGGTAGCAAGGCACGTTTTTATGTATATTTAGTATGAGTATTATTTGTATTCAATTCCATTGTCTGTGTATAGATAGCACTGTGTATTAGGGCTGGTATCCCTATAGTTGCAGTTTCCTGTGATTGATTTCTTGTTAGCTTTCCCTGTTGGCTCTTAGTTCTGGGCCAGGGCCAGCCCTCCCTCTCTCCCAATGGAGTCTTCCTAGCATACCAATGTGATCAGCAGCAGTTCTAGGGGCTGATCTCTCCATTTTACAGCGCGCCTGCAAAAAAGGCCTTCTTTTTTTTTTTGGATGAAAATGGATGTGTGGCAAAATAAAAATTGGTGTGCATCCATTTTGGGCCTGAGACCTTACCACCACCCATTGACCTAGCAGTAAGGTCTCACACATCAACTGGGCAGTAATGGTCTACACATGTACAATGCTGATTACTGCCACTTACTGGAAATTTTCCTGTGCACTTTTTTATTGTTACATTTGTACCCTGCACTTTCCCACTCATGGCAGGCTCAATGCGGCAGGCAATGGAGGGTTAAGTGACTTGCCCACAGTCACAAGGAGTTGCCTGAGCTGGGAATTGAACTCAGTTCCTCAGGACCAAAGTCCACCACCCTAACCACTAGGCCACTCCTCCACTTAGTGGACACACATAAAAAATGAAATTACTGCCTGGGCCATGCAATAGCAGGGAGGTAGTTCAAAACTGACATACACAGGACGTGCATATGTGCCTACGCGGCTTAGTAAAAGGGCCCCCGAGAGTCTACTGGTAAAGTTTTTACTTGGCAATGGTTTATGCTGGCTGTTGAAGCTTTGTGATCACACCTAACCTAGAACAGCACAGAGTTTAGATTACTGCAAGCCACATTGAGCCTGCCCGTGGGTGGGAAAATGTGGGATATAAATGCTATAAATAAATAAATAAATAAATATAGTTTTAAAAGACACTTGGGTCAGTATTCAAATGTGCTTATCCAGATAACAGCACCAGTCCAGATAAGTGTTGCTGGCCAATTTATTCAGAGTTGCTTTTTGAATTGTGACTCTGAATATCTATATCATCTTGTGAACAAATTACTAGACATAAAACCAGACACCGCAACCAACACCGACACCCCATCTGCAGACAATCTTGCTAAATACTTTAATGAAAAAATTATAAATCTATGCAAAATTTTGCCTCAAGACAATACAGACATCGAAACCTTTATCAATGAACTGGACCCACCTCCTGGTGAATACCCAGTGGACCGCATATGGACAAAATTCACTCTCCTCACCAATGACACAGTCAACCAAGCAATCAGGAGATACTCCAACAGCCACTGTCAACTGGATACCTGTCCCAGCTACCTACTAAAATCTCCCACCCAGCGTTTCATTACAGACCTCACATCCCATTTAAACTTCATGTTTCAACAAGGAACTTTCCTTAAAGACAATGGCAACATCCTACTCACCCCAATACCAAAAGACACCAAGAAAAATCAAATGACATCACCAATTATCGTCCAGTAGCATCCATCCCATTGGTAGTCAAACTAATGGAAGGCTTGGTAACCAAACAAATTAATGACTACTTAGACAAATTCACAATACTACACGAATCACAATCAGGATTCCATCCCTTACACAGCACCGAAACTAAATTCAAGCAGGAAATAGCAATAGGTAAAAGCACACTTCTACTACAATTTGACATGTCCAGTGCATTCGACATGGTGAATCACAACATACTACTAAGACTCCTTGACTACTTTGGAATCAGCAGAAGCATACTCAAGTGGATCAAAGGCTTCCTAACCACAAGAACCTACCAAGGGAAAGATAGTACAAACATATCATTACCTTGGCAACCAGTCTGCGGAGTACCTCAAGGATCCCCACTATCACCGATCCTTTTAAATCTCATGATGATCCCACTAGCCAAATCCTTAGCCAACCAAGGCCTCAACCCATTTATATATGCAGAGTCACTATATATATCTCCTACAAACACGACCTGGCAGAAATCTCCAATAAAATCAAGCTCAGTTTGAACATCATGGACTCATGGGCAAACGCATTCCAACTAAAACTCAACACAGAAAAAACACAATGTCTAACAATCTCATCACAATATAACACATACAAACCCACAAATATTAACATCCCAGGCCACACCCTTCCTATTGCAGACAATCTGAAAATCCTCAGAGTAATAATTGACCGGAATCTCTCACTAGAGAATCAAGCAAATTACACCATAAAGAAAATGTTCCACTCAATGTGGAAACTCAAGCGTGTAGAACCATTCTTCCCAAGGGAAATATTTCTAAACTTGATACAAACAATGGTACTGAGCCATGCAGACTACTGCAACGGAATCCACGCGGGCAGTAAAAAACAAATCATAAAGAAACTCCAGACCTCTCAAAACACAGCAGCCAGGCTTATATTTGGAAAATCGCATTTTGAAAGTGCCAAACCCCTCCAAGAAAAATTTCACTGGCTCCCAATCAAAGAACGTATTGCTTCGCCAAGACCCATAAAATCTGGCGAAGCCCCAGGATACATGAAAGATCTCATAGACCTCCCAACCAGAAACACAACAAGATCAGCTCGAACATACCTTAACCTCCACTACCCAAACAACAAAGGAGTCAAATACAAAACCACATATGCATCCAGCTTCTCCTATTTAAGCACAAAGCTATGCAACACACTACCAAAAACAGTAAAAACAACATACGACTACCTAAAGTTCCGGAAAAAACTAAAAATGAACCTGTTCCAAAAGGCATAACCCACCAACCCAACATAAGAACCAGAAAGCCTGCTACACAACAATACCAAGACTTTAATGGACTCACCCCTATCTCCTTCACACTTAATGTTTCCCAATGCATTTACTGAATGTGAACCATACCCTACCACAATCACAACTTGTACTTGAGCACACTATGTATTTGTTCAAACCGGAACTGGCGACCACCGCTACGGCACTATGTAAGCCACATTGAGCCTGCAAATAGGTGGGAAAATGTGGGATACATATGCAACAAATAAATAAATAAAGTTATTCAAAGTCATTAAATTGCGGGAGGATTGTGAAAAATTACAAGAGGACCTTACGAGACTGGGAGACTGGGCGTCTAAATGGCAGATGACGTTTATTGTGAGCAAGTGCAAAGTGATGCATGTGGGAAAGAGGAACCCGAATTATAGCTACGTCATGCAAGTTTCCACGTTAGGAGTCACAGACCAAGAAAGGGATCTAGGTGTCGTCGTTCATGATATGTTGAAACATTCTGCTCAGTGTGCTGCTACGGCTAAGAAAGCAAATAGAATGTTAGGTATTATTGGAAAGGAATGGAAAACAAAAATGATGATTATAATGCCTTTGTATCACACCATGGTGCGACCGCACCTCGAATATTGTGTTCAATTCTGGTCGCCGCATCTCAAAAAAGATATAGTGGAATTAGAGAAGGTGCAGAGGGGGGCGATGAAAATGATAAAGGGCATGGGACGACTTCCCTATGAGGAAAGGCTAAAGCAGCTAGGGCTCTTCAGCTTGGAGAAAAGGCAGCTGAGGGGACATATGATAGAGGTCTATAAAATAGAGTGGAATGGGTAGATGCGAAGCGTCTGTTCACGCTTTCCAAAAATACTAGGACTAGGAGGCATGAGATGAAACTACTGTGTAGTACATTTAAAACAGATAGGACTAGGGGGCGTGTGATGAAGCTACAATGTAGTAAATTTAAAACGAATCAGAGAAAATGTTTCTTTACTCAACATGTAATTAAACTCTGGAATTTGTTGCCGGAGAATGTGGTAAAGGTTTGGATGGCTTCCTAAAGAAAAAGGCCATAGACCATTATTAAATGGACTTGGGGAAAATCCACTATTTCTGGGATAAGCAGTATAAAATGTTTTGTAGTTTTTTGGGACCTTGCCAGGTATTTGTGACCTGGATTGGCCACTGTTGGAAACAGGATGCTGGGCTTGATGGACCTTTGGTCTTTCCAAGTATGGCAATACTTATGTACTTATCTGGATCACTACTCGGAAAAATTTGGGTAGCCTTTTTGCAGTCCAAACTTTATCCAGAAAGTTATCTTTACGCTCTGTACGCAGGCTGCAAAGAACAGACCATCAAAAAACTCCAAACAGCCCAGAACACCATAGCCAGACTCATTTTTGGAACACCTAAATACAAAAGTGCGAAACCCCTCAGAGAGAAACTGCACTGGCTCACGCTCAAGAAACGAATTGAGTTCAAGATCTGCACGACTGTACACAAAATCATTCACGCAGATGCCCCACTCTATATGTTAAACCTAGTGGACTTACCGCCCAGGAATGCCAAAAGATCGTCCCGCAAATTCCTCAACCTGAACTTCCCCAGCTGTAAAGGAATGAAATACAAACAGGCTTATGCTACTACCTTTGCGTACAAAAGCACACAGTCTTGGAACGCACTACCCATGGCCCTGAAAACCATGACCAATCTAGCTTTCGCAAAGCTTTGAAAACACATCTCTTCAACAGAGCCTACAAAAGTCACCCTCAATGAAACAAATCATTCCTTAAACCACCCAAGTACACCAAAAACACCTCTCACACGACCTTACCTAACACCTTTCCATCTAAATTCCTCTTTCACCTCAGCTTATGATCGACTGTTTTCTTAAATCATGTAACGACATTCTCATTTCCATACTCTGTAAGCCACATTGAGCCTGCAAAAAGGTGGGAAAATGTGGGGTACAAATACAATAAATATATACAGTATATATATATATATATATATATATATAAAAATCTAGTTAGGGGACTGAATATTGCAGCTAACTGGATAACTGCTCCATCTACAGCCTGCCCCAGCACTATCTAGATAATTCCAAGGTGGTGGGATAATTTCTTCAAATGGGTTAGTTTTGAGCATACCATGGCAGGAATGAACTTCACTCCTAAGCCAGGGTATGTAGAGTATGATCTCAGTTTCTCAAATTTACTGCTAACACTCAGTGTAGTACTTGCAATGTGCCAAAGAGAGCTTCTTTCTGAAGTTCATAAGATGTAACATGTATAGGCAACTCATCCAGGTACACTTGGAAGTGCTTTTTAATCCAGTCTGTGACACCCACAACGATGGGACATGTTTAAGCCATATTTTCTTAGTCTCAGACTACATTTCTTGGTATTTCAGGATCTTCTCTCTCTCCATGCGATTGGGACCGACACCTCTATACTCATTGCCGATCTGGTGTTTTTCTCTTGTACCATTATATCCAGTTTTCTGGCATCCAGCTTTGTATCAGTCAGGTTGGGGATGTCCCAGGTGATCATAACTTCTTCGTTTTCCACAATTCTCTTAGGGTCATGATCCCAATGCTTTTCGAGTACACTGATGATGTAATGCTTACAGAGTTTCCAGTGAATGAGACGTGACACCTTGTTGTGCTTTTCTGTATAAAAACTTTCAGCCATCACCTCGGTCTGTAAGGATACGTTTATGTTTATTCAATTTGATCAGTCATTTTTCGATAAAGCATAGCAAAGAAGTTTTTCATAGCAATATTCAGTGGTATTATCTGCATACTGCCACTGAATGCCTCTGGTAGCCATGGCTAAGGGATATTTCCCTTTGAATATCGAGCTGTTAAATTTTAAAATATTTGGATCAGAAATACATTGGACCTGTATGTAATTTCTTGTAAAATGCTCTGCTTTAGAGTTCTATATGAAAGCTGAAATAGTAAAAAGATGTGCCTGATGAATCGTTATTGGAGAGTGGTGTGATATGTTTTATATGTGTGCATTTGCTTGTGTGCTTGAGTGCTATCTTGTGCTATAAGACAGACCTGATCAGAAGAGCATACCCCACCGACCCAACATAAAAATACTTGGTCACTTGCGACACAATATAACCAAAGACCGAAACGTACATTACCTGACTCTTCTTCCCCATTTCCCTCTCTAAGTTCCCCCCAACTGTTCCTACCATACATGTACCTCATTATACCACAATATCACTTTGTATTCATTCATACCATGTATTTGTTCAGACCGTAATTGGCTAACGCCGTTAACGGTTATATGTAAGCCACATTGAGCCTGCAAAAGGTGGGAAAATGTGGGATACAAATGGAAAAATAATAATAATAAATCCTGCTTGCTACTGTAGCACAAAAGGATGATAATATGGTATCTGTTTTTGATAACCCTAAAGTACTGGCAATTCATAACCCTATGAATGTAAACTGTTTGGGCAACAACCCATTTTTTATAACAGAAACTGGTTAAATTGTTTGTGTGTGTGTGTGTGTGTTTTTTTTTTTTTGGGGGGGGGGAGATATATTTGAGTTAAAGGAAAAAATGTATTTGCTTGTATGAAGGAATAAGGGATCCTTTTACTAAGGTGCGCCGAAAAATGGCCTGCGCTGGTGTAGATGCGTGTATTGGACACGCGCAGGTCCATTTTTCAGCCCACTTGCAAAAAAGACCTTTTTTGGGGCCGAAAATGGATGTGCAGCAAAATAAAAATTGGCGTGCGTCCATTTTGGGCCTGAGGCCTTACCGCCACCCATTGACCTAGCAGTAAGGTCTCACGTGTTTACCGGGCAGTAATGGTCTACATGTGTTCAATACCGATTACTGCCCGGTTAGTGCCATGTGCCAGAAAATTTCTGTTACGCTTAGTGGACGCGCATAAAAAATGAAATTACCACTCGGCCATGCAGTAGCTGGGCGGTAGTTCAAAACCGACGCACGTAGGATGTACGTACGTGCCTACTTGGCTTAGTAAAAGGGCCCCTAAGTGTATTTGAGTCTGAGTATTGTTTTTGGAGCCTAATAAAAGATGCATATGTATTTGTGAGCATGCCTAGCAGAGTAGATGTTACTATTGGAGCATCACTGGTGACTCCTGTTCCTGTGAAGTCCAAATATCTTGATGGAGTTCTTTCTGTTGCTTTGGCGAAAGTCAGTCCAGGTGATGACAGACAAATGCCACAGTGGTGACTTACATAAACAAACAAAGCATGATCCAGAGCCAGGCAGTGTCAGAAGCTGTGAGTCTCTGCTGCTGGGCGGAAAGACACCTGCAAGCCCTGTCAGCAGTAACAATGTCCAGACGGATTTCCTCGGGCACTCCCAGTTGGTTCCAGGGATTGGGAACTGGGGCTGGAGGCTTGCCAACTCATTCAGGACCATTTGGGGCTTCCAGCGTTCAACTTGTTGGCTACATTTTCCAATGCCAAGACAGAGCGATTCTTCACCCGCTGGGGGGAGGCAACCTCAAAGGGAATAGATGCCCTGATTCAACCATTGCCGGCCTAGGAGCTCCTGTATGTCTTCCCTCTGTGGTCTCTGATAGGCCAACTCTTTGTTGTTGGAGCTACATTGGCTTCCAGTAGAATTATGTATTAAAATTAAATTATGCTTTTGGTATTTAAGATATTTTGTGGAGATGCTTCTGATCATTTTCCTTTATTGATCTGCTTGCTAGGTAGTCAGTCTGGAACTCATAGTTATGAGTGTTTGATTTTATCTTTTGCATCTGTTAAGGGTATTAGATATAAAGGGGTCCATCAGGTGTCATATTATTATTCTGTGGTTGAGTTTTGGAATGTATTACCTTTGTATGTTCGCTAAAGTTATCATCTAATATATTTTTGGAAGAGATTGAAAGCATAGTTTTTTGATAATTTTTTATGATTAGAATGTGCTGTGTATTATGAATAGTGCTATAATTGTGTTTTTCTTTTTTTGTTTGTCTCTAATGTAACCAGCTCTAAACCTGTATTTAGAGATTTTGGTAAAGCCCCGCACTGTTCCAATGCTATTTTTAGAGCGCTGTTGGGAACAGCGCGGGGCTTTCCATTATCTGCCCAATAGAGAGCAGGAGCAGTGATTTAAACAATGCTGCCCCCTTTCACATGTGTGTGTGTGTGTGGGGGGGGGGGGGGTGTCAGACAAGATGCAGCTTCCTCTGGGCGTAGAGGGAATACATGTGCAATCCTGCACCTGTTTTACAAGAGGCCCCACTTTTGTCATAGCCTCTTGTAAAATAGTATGAAAATTCTCTATGTCCTGACCTGGATGTCTGAATCCCCCTCTCAATGTCCTGTCTAAATATGCCTTCCCATGTAGTAGAAATTATACTTGGCTGCTGTCTTAGATTCTTACTGCTTTGTAAGTATATGCAAGATTACTAAAGGCATTTCATTTACAAAAGTAAATTAATGCATGGATTATAATTAGAAAAAGGAAAACTTAAATTGAAGAGGGAGGCCAGGCAGATAACTTTTAACTAGAGGGAGAGGGAGAATTCTTCATTTTATTGAAATGTTTTGTGGCAACTTCAATTTATTTCTCACAAAACAGCTTAGGGCTACAAGTAATTTCCGGGATCTCGTTGTCTGGAAGAATGCTGCTAAATTATGATTATGTTTCGGCGAGAGAGCCTTCAGTGCTGTCGTGCTTTGCTAAGTCAAATAACCAGTGCTGTAGTACCCATTATTCAATTACGTTATGTTTATTTTCTATTTTTTTAAACTTTTTACTGCAGATAGCGCTACCATTTAAAAATCTAAATAATCAAAGGAGAGTCTAGCCACAGAGTAAATTACACCATTTTTTTAAATGCTTTTGAATGGAGCTATTGTTAGGTGCATCTTTCTGACAGTTGTATTGCTTGTCAGACAGAAGAAAGCAAACCAACTGATGATTCATTTTGTATGTATTTCAATCATTCATGGCTATTAGTTTTAAAACAAAAGGTTTGCTTGCTTTTCTGTTGTGTCCATTGATTATTAAAGATTTGCATGGCTTTGTTTTAAGTTATATATATATATATATATATATATATATATATATATATATATATATATATATATATATATATATATATATATATATATTGTTATGTTTTAAATTAAGGTCCCTGTTTACTAAGCCTTGCTCTAGGCGTGCAAACATTTTAGTATGCGCTAAAATGTAGCACATGCTAATGCTAGAGACCCCCGTAGGAATATAATGGGTGTCTGTATCATTGGCTCGTGCAAATGTATAGCGTGCGCTAAAACGTTTGCACACCTACAGAGCAGCTTAGAAAAAAAGGGCCCTAAGTATTTATGTTGTTTTTAATTGAGGATTTCAGCTGTTATTGAGTATTTTAAGTCATATTTTGTTGATTTTTAATTGTAATATGTATGTCTGTTTAACAGTGTATTTAACCCCTGACCCAGCCTTTTAGGCGAAAGGTGGCCACGTTGGATATTTGGAAATAAATCGTCTCAGCTATACATCAGTTGGTCTGCTTTCTTCTGTCTTGACAGTTTATCTGCAAGCAGATCACTGCCTCTTCCATTTGCTTGAAGGTGTATTGGTTGGCAATTTAAGGAGGACTTCTTTTGTCAGGAGGCAACTAAGTTTCAATTCAGGCAGCAGTTTCAACAGAATTGTATAGGAAAGTATAGAGGATCGATATTCAAAGCGAGCTAGCCGGGTAGAAGAGGCTCCTTTGTTCAATTCTGGTCACTGTATCTCTCAAAAGATGTGGAGGGGTATTTTCGATATGATGTCTAACTCCAGCTTTGGATGTTTTGCTCAGAACATCCAGATTACAAACATCCAGAGTACGAATAGCAAATATAGCCATTTTTGAAACAGCAAAACATCTGGGTTTTTTTCTTGGGAAAATGGGCACATGCTAGATATTTTTGTGCTCTGTGTGTTTAATGTTTTGATCCATTTTTGAAAAGAAAAGAAAAAAAACCCTGTTCAAGTGCAGAACACACAAAATTAAGTCATTGAAATGTAGGGGGAGCCAGTATTTTTAGTAGACTGGCCACACAGACATCCCGGAAGAGCAATGGGGCACCCTAGGGAGCACTGCTGTGGACTTCAGTTTCACATCTCACAATTGCTCCCTTATCTTGTCTGCTGAGCCCTCCAAAACCCACCACCCCCAACTGTACACCACTACAATAGCCCTTATAGGTAAAGGGGTCACCTATATGTGGTTACAATAGGTTTTGGTGAGCTTTGGAGGGCTGACACATTCCACCACAAGTGTAACAGTTATAGTGGGATGTGGGCCTGGGTCCCTTCTCCACAGTGCACTGCACCGACCACTAGGCTACTCCAGGGACCTGCTTACTGCTCTAATAGGACTGGCTATAACATCTGAGGCTGTCATAGATGCTGGTATGTACTGTTCCTTTTATATTTTTGGGAGGTGGGAGGGGGTCAGAGAGCAAGAGGGGGCCATTTCTTTATTCCTCCAGTGGCCACCTATTTATTTAGGGCAATGTTTTGCTTTCTCGATGCCATAATTTATAGGATTTCTTTTTTTTAAAATTTGCATTTAAGTGATATAATCAAAGACAATCGAGTCGATATTCAAAGCGAACTAAGCGGATAGGAGATGCTCCTGCCCACTTAAATCTCCTGTGGCTGCCTACCCCCTGATATTCAGCAGTATGAAAGCAGGCAGTGCTGGGAGGCAGGTCAGGAGTGGTATGGGGGGCAGCGTTAGGGATGAGCCCAGGGTTATGTGTGTGCCGGTAATATGGCTAAGTGGCCAAATTTAGGACAGCTCAAAAACTGCGGCCACTAAAGGAAAATGGCTGCTGTGACCTTTCACAGCAGCCTCGTGAAGTACCACAAGCTGCCACGAGAAGCCATTGCTCCTTTTCTCCCTCTTATCTGTGATAGCAGGACAATAAATTAATAAATTGGCATTAATTTCAATGTCTTCTGTCAACTATGATTCAAGACAACATGGAAAGAGTATCTTTCATGCACAGCCTAACTTCCATTTGCTACCAACAAAACTTCTTAGACTAAAGGGTGGTCATTCTGATAAAGGTCAATGTATGTCTTTTACAAGGTGATTGTAATTCAGACCAGCAGCTTTCTCTAGTTATGGAATCAAGGCTGCTGCTTGTACCCTGCCTCAGCACTGGTGCAACACCTTTCAGTAAAGGCCCAGCTATCTGGAACCTTTTCTATAAAAGAAAGTAGGTACATTTTTTCTCCTTTATAGAATACTAGCATAACAGTGCAACAGCAGGGGTATAATTTAAGTAGAACCACTTACACCAACCATACAGCTGGTGTAAATGCTTGCATCTAGATTGCTAAAACACGTGTGCATATTATGGTACTCTATCATTTGCATGTGTAACTGTGCTCATTACCCATAGTCTACCCATATTTATGCCCACTAGAGCATAGCCAAAATTTGGCATTTGTGGGTGTATATGAACACATATGTGACTATCTCTAGGAAAAAGTGACTAAAGTCACCAGAAACAAAAAATATAGGTTTTAATTAACTCTATTAGAGCAAACAGGTTGTACTAGATCAGTCCAAACCCCATCCTTTTATGTGAAGAAAACTGCTACAGAAGTTCAAACATGTAACTTATAGCAGTCTATAAATTATGAGAGTAATTGTGAACTGCACTGCTTCTGCCCTTGTATGCACAATGCAAGTCACTCGTGTATTTATAGAATAGTGCTTAGGTGGAATATTGGCATGTCCGTGCATAGGTGCACACAAACATACATGTTTGATAGCATTCTATACATTTGTACATGTAACACGTATGTAAATGATAAAACCTATATTGGAGAATTGCCCCATTTTAGGTGCACCGATGTGGAGGGATCCTATTCTATAATTACCCCCCCCCCCCCGCCCTCCCACACACACCAATAAAAAGGATAATTCCCTACAAAGATAAATCTGCAGAAACCAAAGAAGTAGGGAAGGGACGTTGGCCATCCAAACAACCGATGTAGTCCAGAGGTGGGTTGCAACAAATGTATTGCACTTGAGTCTGCTTTTCCAGTACCGCATGAGAAACCACATCCCTGAGCATTGCAGCTACCGTCGAAGTCAGACGGAGATCCCATCAAGGAGTTTTTTCTTGACTGAACTTTATCATGCTCAATTTGATTTTTAAAGCCTTAGCGTCTGTATATGACACAGATATCCTATATAAGATATACTGATTCCTGAAGGAGGAACCTTGTTACCGAAACCTAATTCCATGTCTAGCCTGTATGTGCTTTGAAATCCGTCTAATAAATTTGTTGCAACCCTATTGGTTATTTGGTTGGCCAATGTCCCTTGCCTACTTCTTTGGTTTCTATGGTTTCAGCCTATTCTACAATGGCATATGAATGCCAAGATTCCATTCTAGAATATTAGCAGAATCCAGCATCAGCGTACCTAACGTTTAGGTGCCTGCAGTTATACCAGCGTAACTGTGGGCACTTAAATGTAACAAGGGTACACATAGTTTACAGTATTGTGGAAGCTATATGTGTAAGCTAGGAGCCCCACCAATTCCCCCACCTATGCTTCCCCCATGTGAATGCTCCCCATGCATTTCCATACTATGTCACTTATGCATGACCTTTAAAATAGCGCATAGTCACTTTGCTGCCACTTACATGTGTAAGTGTACACTAACTGCGAAAATGCAGGGATTCTGTAAATGTAAGCACTCTGTTATAGAACTGCCCTTATGGAGTGTAATTCTCTATAGCTTGACTAAAGTTAGACACTAGGATGATGCACAAATTCTATATAGGTAATATGTGTAAGTCCAATTTTAGGTTCAAGCACCTACACTAGCTCAATGGCTGATGTAAATGCTTCCATCTAACTGCTGTCAGTTAGGCGTGTAACTGCTAGTATTCTATAACCTGTGTGCATAAATGCTAGGTACATTCCGACCCACCCATGCGCCTCCTAGGTCCACATCTCCTTACAGTTGCCCACTATGGCCTGACGCTCAAAAGCAAATGTGGGTGCACTGCTAGAGGCCATTAGCACTGGACTAGTACCTGTGTTTACTGGCGCAGGATGTTCAGAGGCCCAGAGCACGGGAACAAATGAGTGCCAGTAGGAACAGCACAATGAGCATCCAAATGCATGCTGATGATCTCATTCCCTATTTCTCCCCAATGCTCAGCGGGCAGCATAGCAAACAAGGGCACTCCTCCCATATCAAACCCTACGTCAGCTCGGAGCTGGAGTTAAGATGTCTGGGCAGTGAAGATGGCAGGAAGAGAGCTGACCGGAGCAATTTTGAAAGGGTTAAGGAGATTACAGAAATCTGTCCAGGCAGTGCCAGCAGCAGCTGCAAGGCGACATGAGAAGGCCAAGTGATGTTAAACACTGGAGGGATCTCCTCGTAAGCCGCTTGCCTAAAGAGAGGGATGTGGGGGCATAACAGGCCAGCCTGGTACCTGTGCATGAGCCAAGTATTCTGGAAACAGTCTTCTGCATTCTGAACCATGGATGCTGTCGGCATCTCTTCCTTCTCCTCTCTGTGCTTGACACATAACTCTTAAGCACATGAGCCAGGCTTTACTTCCTAATGCTCAAAGCTAATAGTGCATATATCATTTGCATACTATTAACACTGAGCATTAGGAAGTCATTCCTCAGTGCTGTTGTGGCGGTATTTTCCAGCGCTGTTTCATACAGCGCCAGAGTTTTAAGCATCTGGGTGTATGGATTTTGCATGCTCAATTTGTAGACTACTGACTAAGGGAGCAACTTGGCACTAAGTATCAAATTGTGCTTGCTAGTTTATAGAAATTGGGGGAAAATGTCTATGGTGTCCTTTAAGTGGGCTGTATCTGTAGGCAGTGTGATGGGCTACAAACACCATACATAGAAACATTTAAACATGAAGGCAGATAAAGACCATACAACCAATATTTAAAACTATTTAACTAGCCATGAATGACTCCTGGCTGATTAAATAGCCTAAAGCCGGCTAAGCGCTAATATTCAGAGTGAGATAGTTGGCTATCTCAACTGAATATTACTGCTTAGTGGCTAGCCCAGTTACCGGCTAGCGCCAATATTCATCGGCTGACCGGCTAAGTTTAATGGCCAGATAAACCCACATAAATATCTTTGGCTGCTATAACTTACCCAGTCAGCTGTTGAATATTGGCTTAACCAGTTATGTTTTAGCGCCCCCCCCCCAAAAAAAAAAATTCAATGCCTGTTGCCGGATACAGCCCTGGCATTGAATTTCTAGGTTCACCACCAGCCATGGGAGTTAGCCGGGCTCCCTCTTGTGGTTTCAATATCGGTCCCTCTATGGCCTATCCAGTCTGCCTATACGTGCCATCTACATAGTAACATAGTAGATGACGGCAGAAAAAGACCTGCACGGTCCATCTACTCTCCCTTTCACTCCCTGAATATGAAGATTCAGCTGTATATGCTCTGTTCACTCCTATAACTAAATACCATTCCAGGACTGTTTCTTTTTAAAATGCTAAAACTGTGTGTGTTGTGAAACCTACACATAAGTTTAGCTGCTCTCATTTTCAAAGTTCTCCTTTGAATATACAGACACACAAATGTAATACAAGAAATAAAGCCTTATACAATCAGAAATTACTTCTCCCTTTTTCTCTCTCACCTATTGACTTTTCCCTTCCTCCATTATGGTGAATTTAAGAGCTACTATCTATACAGCATGAGCTAATCCCTATTTAATTTTGCAACAAAGCATTCTGGACACTAATCAATTTCATATAGTCGTAAATGAGAACACACTGACATTGTTAAGGTTAATGGTGTAATAATTAACAGGATACGTTTACAGTTAAATTGATTGTGTTTCATTAAAATGTGTGAGCAAGATTTCAGGCACTGTTATGTAGGGTCCGCAGTTGTCTTTGCAACACATTTATCTCCTTGGCACCATGCACAATGACTTCGGAGATTTTATGGGCCTGATAATTAAAACTCCCAACCTTGCAAACATACAGAGAGTTCACACAACAGAAAAATTGGAGGTTATGTTCAATAAGAACACAATGACGGGAAAATAGGTTACTAGAGTTGTTCATTTTTGAATATAAATCAAACAAAATAAAACATGGAAAAGAAAATAAGATGATACCTTTTTTATTGGACATAACAATACATTTCTTGATTAGCTTTCGAAGGTTGCCCTTCTTCGTCAGATCGGAAATAAGCAAATGTGGTAGCAGATAGTATATATAAGAGAAACATCAAAGCATTACTTTGACAGTCTGACAGAGTGGGAGGGTGGGGGTATGCATGGGGACATCAAAGCATTTCATTGATATTCTAACAGGATGGGTGTGGATAGGTGAGGGGTGGGGTGATCAACAGAGACATACAGAGACACCCATCCTGTTAGAATATCAATGATATGCTTTGATGTCCCCATGCATACCCCACCCTCCCACTCTGTCAGACTGTCAAAGTAATGCTTGAATGTTTTCACTTATATACACTGTCAGCTAGCACATTTTCTTATTTCCGATCTGACGAAGAAGGGCAACCTTCGAAAGCTAATCAAGAAATGTATTAAGTTATGTCCAATAAAAAAGGTATCATCTTATTTTCTTTTCCATGTTTTATTTTGTTTGATTTCTGTTGATAACCTTAAGAGTAGACTAACACGGCTACCACACTCCTCTGCTTCATTTTTGAAGAACTTGGAGTTTCTGATGTCATTCTTTGGGGCAACTGAATAAAATTATGTCTCTCTCTATTTATACATACACAGGGTGAGGCAAAAAAAAAAAAGTAACTCCCTTCAGGTTTTTGCAGTTTTATGAACTAATTTAGTTTTTTGCACTTAGGTTTTTGCACTTAGTTTTATGAACTTATTTTGTCATCATACTTGCGTATTACTATTAAACAACATTAAATTATCTTAAGCTATGTTGATGTTACTGACATTTAGCATTACTACCTAGTGATTTTTGTGTGTTAAAAATGCTGAAGCTAAAACACAGTAAAATAATGTCATTCAAACGATACAACTGACAATGTGTCAGAGTTTTTCAGTTACGCTGACAAAATATTTTTTCACAGCGCTGAGCTTTCAGTTCTTGAGATGATACACAGCCACTATCACCTTTGCTACAAAACCTTGTTCACGCAGTATCCGGATTCTCATTTTGTCTACTACCGACACCTTGCCCATGATTGTCGTTTTGATCTGAAGTGCTTTTGAAGAAATTATCTATAAATTATTCAAATTCAAATTATTGTTTACAAACGTCTACGTCACTGCGACATCATTAACAATAAGCTGGTACCCTGTTGTTTTCAAATAATGGGAGTTTTACAGTGCAAACATTTTTGAATGTGTGAAAATCACTGGCTGGCCATGCTACAAAGTCTGTAACTTCACCGTGTTCCACTAGGCACATAAACGTAGATAGTACCTACAAACAGAGCTGTAAAAATTCACATTGAAATTACAAGTGGTTGCTGAAAAAACAGCAAAATACTCTTGGGGGTTAGTTTTTTTTTTTAACCTCACCCTGTATATATATATATATATATATATATGCTTGTACATTAGAGTTTTAAGATATACACGGTCATTGCATGTGTTCCCTATTACAACTGCTTACAATACACTTAGAGGGGCATTTTCGAAAGGTCGTCCAAGTGTGAATTAGGACACCCTAGTGAAGTCGTCCAAAATCAGGTAGGTATAATCGGAAAATAGTATGGACGTCCTTAGACATTACATTATCGCAGCGCAAAACGCTCAAATCAGGGATGCCCAAAGTATAGTAAAAAAGAACGTCCATCTTCCAGAACTACAAAAGGACGTCCCCAACATTAACTGTGGTTGCCAACATTTATCATATGAACGCCCTTCGGCGGTTCTACAAGAAAGACGTCCTTATTACTATACTTTGGACTTCTCTGTTGTATCTGGTTGTTGCACAAGTACAGTGCATGTAGTTGCGGATATCCAGGTACGAGAAATATAAGGAATATTTATAAGCGCAAAATACAGTAACAAGGACGTGTTTCTCGCAGAACTGCTGAAGGACGTCCCTCTTACAGATGACTACTCTAAAATGCAACATGTTCACTCTTCCATATGCATATAGTTTAGGTATGACCACTTAGATCAGCCATAGAGCTGGTGTGGCCATTTTCTGAAGAGAAGACCGACCTGGAGTGCTAGAAGGCAATATATCTTTGTTTATTGATTTATCTATTAAACCATTTTGTGCTTGATATTTGGCTGTTCAAATGACCCCTGATGTAGGTGTTTTGTGCTGAAACACGGCCCTTGTCGAGTTCACAGACTAAAGATTTGTCCCTGTTTTGAAGGCTCTTGGTGCTTTTTGTTCATGCTTGATGGTTTGTATTTTGACCCTCTCTGGGTCGCTGCATTTTACTGTTAACCCCATTTACAGTATTAGTAACTAGGGGTCCTTTTACTAAGGTGCGCAGAAAAATTGCCCTGCGGTAGTGTAGACACGTGTTTTGGGCATGCGCAGAATCATTTTTCAGTGCACCTGCAAAAAATGTCTTTTTAAAATTTTTGCCAAAAATGGACGTGCGACAAAATGAAAATTGCCGCTTGTCCATTTTGGGTCTGAGACCTTACCGCCAGCCATTGATCTAGCAGTAAAGTCTCATGCGGTAACCAGGCGGTAATGACCTACACGCACCAAATGCCACGCATGCCAGAAAATAAAAAAATATTTTGCGGGTGCACATAGCGGGCATGCCAAAAATGAAATTACCTCAAGGGCCATGAGGTAGCCATGCAGTAACTCCATTTTGGTGCACGTTGGGTGTGCGCTTAATTACATGGCTTAGTAAAAGGGCCCTTAGTTCTCATTGAATAAAATGGGACCTGTGCTACAATAGCACATGTTAGTGGTAAAATAACATATCTTCATGGTAGCTTGCTTTGAGAACTATAACCCTAAGTGTTACAGTTACACATTAACCCATATTCTTTATAAGGCGACCAAAGTTACATGTGCAAATTTGGTAGTGTGGACAAATTGCATGCACAACTTAATTGCTTAACAAGCCAATAGCAAGCAATTATTGGCACTAATTAGACTTTACAGTATGTGTCCAACTTTCTAAGCGCATTCTGTATATTGGTGTGTGTAAATTCTAATACGTAGATCTCAAAAGGGGGCGTGGCCAGGGGACGGGCATTGGTGGGTTGTGGGCGTTTCTAGAAATTACACACACTGTTATAGAATACGCCCAGTCTGCGCCTGTTAGGCACGGGCATTTAATGGTTGTGCTTAAATTTAGTCACAGGTCCGGGCACTATATATATTCTATAAACCACGCCCAATATTTAATCATGGTTTATATAATTGTGCCACATGCATTTTATTACCAAACCAATTTTTCAGGTTCCATATATAGACTCTAGTCCTTAGTGTGTATGTACTGGGCTGCCCCCAAGCTGCCTATGCTTCTACCACATCCACAACCCCCTTGCAGTTATTCACTATAGAATTTGTGCACTTAGGGGGTCTTTTTTTTCTAAACTGCAATAGCATTTTTAGCATGTGCTAAACGCTAGAGAAGCCTATATATTTCTATGTGATTAAATAGACCTTTTACTTATAGTGTGGGGATTAATTTTTTTTTTGTTACATTTGTACCCCGCACTTTCCCACTCATGGCAGGCTCAATGCGGCTTACATGGGGCAATGGAGGGTTAAGTGACTTTCCCAGAGTCACAAGGAGCTGCCTGTGCCTGAAGTGGGAATCGAACTCAGTTCCTCAGTTCCCCAGGACACCACCCTAACCACTAGGCCACTCCTCCACTCAATATATAAATCTAGAAATATCCCAAACACTGTCTAATCTAATAAGTTCCTCAATAAACTATTATCACAGCATTATTTTGTATGACGGGGATCTTCAGATTTTTCCACCGCTTTCACCATCCGGGATCTATGCCCCAAAATGATAATGGTGTTGCTCACATCCTCATCGATCAACCCATGGTCTTTCCTTTATCATAATTTTTGTTTTCTTTTTTAAAAACTTTTTCTTTTACTTTTTCAACAAATTTCTCATCTAAGTCACTTTAAATATTCTTCTTCTTAAGTTAATATCTTCAATTTCATTGCAAACTTTAGTATACAAAGTATGTCTTATTAATGTTACTTAGCTTAAAGCAACTATCAGCAGCGATTTTTCTCCCAGCTCAAACCTCTGCCGACATGGCCAGGTTTCGATAATCTTCTTCAGGGAAGAGGCACGCATCTCTGTATTCGCTCCTGCCAATAGAGATGCCATTTTTTCTCTATATGCAGGAGCGAATACAGAGATGCGTGCCTCTTCCCTGAAGAAGATTATCGAAACTTGGCCATGTCGGCAGAGGTTTGAGCTGGGAGAAAAATCGCTGCTGATAGTCGCTTTAAGCTAAGTAACATTAATAAGACATACTTTGTATACTAAAGTTTGCAATGAAATTGAAGATATTAACTTAAGAAGAAGAATATTTAAAGTGACTTAGATAAAAAATTTATATATTTCTATGGGCATCTCTAGGATTTAGCGCGTACCAATCATTAGCTCGCGCTAAAAACACTACCATGACTTAGTAAAAGACCCCCTAAGGTTATAGAATACTGACTAACAGCAGTTGTAACTGGAAATTAACTCCAATTATAACCAATCATTGGTTGTTAGTGCCATTTAGCATCTAATTGTCAATTAAGTTACATGTATAACTGTATATATTTTATAACTTGCGTGTGCAATTTTGCATGCTAAGCATAAAATTGTGCATGCAAGATTATAGACTGAGGGGGAAAATGTCTAATTTGCCTACTTTGATCGTAAATAGAGAAATGCACCTTTGTTTTATGCTTTAAACATGCACCCTCAACTTGCTAACATTCTAAGTCCAATAAAAAGGGTTATGGCTAAGGATGTTCTGTTAAATTAATAAAAGATTGACATGGATGTTTGTACACCATGGTGTCAATATTGTATAAGCAAATAAAATTATCCTGGTAACTTTAGCTGAATATTCAACGGGATAATAGTGCAGCTGAATATCTTCTGATAAATGTTTAATGATTTCTTTAACTGCCTTTCATACAAAAAAAAATCAAAACAACTAAATATTGTTCAGATAAAGTTATCCAGGAAATTTTGCATTTACTGGCTCATTGAACATTGCTAAAACAATAAAGGTCCAATTTAAAATGAGCATGTATATTCCGCTTTAACCTAGCTAAAGGCGGATTACAATCATAACATAGCATACCCATTACAAAATACACAAAAACAGCATTAAAATACATCTAAAATCATATCATAAAATAATCATGCACTTTGCAGATATTTATGAAAACAAACATGTTTTCAATTTTTATCTAAAATCTTTATAAGAAGATATCTTCCTCAATGCACTAGGCAGTGAGTTCCATAGTGTAGGTCCATGGCTTATAATAGTTTTACATCTAGTATTTTGTAATCAAAGCTCTGAAAGTCCTGGTATCACTAGTCTCAATTCTGATTCAGATCTTAAGCTCCACCAAGTTTCCCTCCATTCTCCCAGCCCCAGAGACCCATTAAAAAATGCAGGAATGGATCCGCCTATCCCTGATCTTACACAAGTAATTTTTAAATTACTACTTTTTACTAAATCATTCCACTCTCTCACCAGATCTCCAGAAATGCTAACCCAGGCCAGCAGAAAGAGTAGTAGCTTTAAGCTCCTCCGGTGATTGTGCAGCTTGCATGTGTACCCAGATCCCATTATAGAATACTAGCATAACCCAGCACTGGTATGCCTTACATGTAGGCACCCACAGTTACACCAGCCATAGACCTGGAATAACTGTTGGCACATGTAACTTACAGTATTCTGTAAGTTACACGTGTAATTGGAAGTCCTACATATGCCCCTTCCATGCTCCACTCATGTGTATGTCCCTTTGCACTTGTGTGCTATATTGCCCTGCTAAGCAAGAACTCTGTAACTGCAGTAAATCACATTTCAAGGAGAGTGAATTTTAGAGGTCAACTGAATTTCAGTTTCAGTGCTCAAACTGGCCTGAAATCTGTATTCGGTCTCGTTTCACTATATTTTTGGCTGAAACCGAAACTCACTACTATGTACCCCTAGTGCACGTTACCCCTCTCCCCCAAGCAGAAGTGGGTTCAGTTCCTTCCTTCTCTACCAACCCCCTTCACTGTACAAAAGTAGGCACAGCTCTTTCCTTACTGCCCCCCAACAGTAGTGGACTCAGCTCCTTCTCCTCCCTGGACTCCCCCGGGCCCACCTTTGAGTCCCTAGTAGTGTAATGGCTAGGAGAGGCAGAAGCAATTTTCAGTCACTCCTGCCCATGCCATCTCCACCATCAAAATGGCTGCCACAAACCCCAGTGGCAGTCTCACGAGACTGCTGCTGGAAGTCATGGCAGCCATTTTGAGATTGGAGCCAGCAGGGGAGTGGGGCAGTGTTCCCTCTAAGTTATGTGTGTATGCACACAGACAATGGGTCAGAAAGGGAGCACACATGCCTAACAACTGCATGCACAAAATTGTTACTGGCTTTCTTTATGGTGAACATAGGCTATACTGTACACATCACGTTGAGGCTGAAAACTCCAGCTAGGTCTGGGAAATTTCAGGGTGCTATTTTGGCTGGAGGACAATGGGTGTTTTGGGATTGCACTACTGAGTGTGTCAGCCTTGGCAGTTTTGGGGTCCCAGAGGGCAGTTGGGGCATTACATCAGTCTACAGGGATTGGGTTGTTAGGTGGGTCTGAGAATGCAGGGTCATCCGGAACCGGTGATGTGACAGTGAATGCAAGCTTCCATTTTAATGCTGGGTGCTGTGAGCATCCAGTGTGTTGTTTTTGTCACAGATGTTCATTGTGTAATGGGGTTCACCCCACCTTACGCTATACCTCTTCATCCTTTCAGGCTTCCAGACCTCAGCAGGTATGATTTGGGGCAACAGAGGCATCTGGACCAAAATGGCAAGGCCTGGTCTCCCATTAAGTTTGAGGCTTTGCTAACTTGGCTGCAGGTGTACCCCAATCAGTTATGTAGTGCAATTTTTGGGTAATGGGTTTGTCTTTGGTTTTGTCATTCCTATTTCAGGTCCTCCATTACAACAGAGGTGCTCCATTTGTTGGTTTGCACTGAAGAGATTGTGAAGGAGAAGATTTGAAAAGAGCTGTAACTCGGTAGGATTTCAGGCCCTTTTGATTATTCCCCACCCCCCTCCCACACACACACGCAATGATTTTGTTCTTTCCCTATTAGGTTTAGTTCCTAAGAGCGAGACTGGAAAAGTTCTGCCTTATTCATAACTCTTTTCCTTGGGGGTGTAGTGTAAATCATGATTTATTGATCCTAATTTGTATTCCAACTAGTATGCTTCCTTCAATCAGGCACTCCCTTTGCTTTGTTGTCAGGGTACTGGAGTTCTTATGGCTAAGAGTGATGTTGAAACAGGTTTTTGCCTTTCGCCTATTCATCCTACATCATTTCATCTTTTAGGCATCAAGCTTGAAGGGCAATTCTATTTTGATTGTTTACTTTGAAGCTTTCACTAAATTTCTGGAGAGGTTGTCCAAAAAGGTAGCTGGATGTTCTAATGTGTTTTCCTGTTTGTCGAGGCTGAAGGGTCTGACATTTGTGCATCTTTAGAGGAAGCTTTAGGCTGTGTGGCAGAGGCATTGGGTGTCCCTTTCGCAGCTAAAAAGTCGGTGAGGCTGATCATGGTATTAACTTTTTTAGGTATCAAACTGGACTGAGTATATATAGAGTCCAGGTTATCTCAGGAGAAAGTTGCAAAGTTAGGAGAGCCTTTGAGGAGGCCTGAACTGCCAAGAAGCATACCCTGCTACAGATTTGATCGATTGGACAATTTAATTTTGCTTGTAGGGTAATTTCACAAGGTAGGGTTTTTATTAAGCAGCTGGCACAGCTGACGGCAAAGATTCATAGTTAGCATCATTTTTTGTGGATCCCTGTGGAAGTGAAAGATGACTTACAGATCTGGGGTATTTTTCTGGGAAATTTCAATGGGGTGCAGGTGTGGCAGTTGCTTGCAGTGTCTTCTTGGGATTTAGAACTATTTTCCAATGCTTCTGGGGGTAAGGGTTTCACATTGCATTTTCAGGGTGCTTGGTCTATGACGGAGTAGGCGACTAGTTGGGTGCAGAAAGGGTGGTACAGGAATATTGCCTTGAACTTTTTCCTGAGTTGGTAGCTTTTGCTGTATGGGGAGAGAGGTTAGTTAATTGAATGGTAATTTGGCAGTCTGACAATATGACTATGATAGAAGCTCTTAATAAGCAATCAGCTAGTTGCACACTGATGGCTAAAGTGCTGCGTGTGCTGGTGTTGTGCTGTTTATGGCTGAATGCAACATTAACTGCCAAAAATATTCCTGATACACATAATGAAATTGCCAATGCTATTTCTTGTTTTCATTGGCATCATTTTCAGGCTTTGGCACCAGATGCAGACTAGGAGCCATCAGCATGCCTGTGGGCCTTTGGGACATCGTTCAGTTGCAGTGTTCTTCAAAGTACTAGGTCAACGTACTTAAGTAAAAGTAAAAAGTACAGTGAAGAACACATTAAAAATTACTTAAGTGAAAGTAAAAATGTTATTACCTAATATAATACTTTTTAAGAAAAAAGGAAAATTACTGCAACTACAATGAATGCAACTATTATTAATATTCTTATCCACAAAACCTTATTGCTCTACAGTTCAGTCCACTTTGCTTTTAGTAAAAGTATATTATTTGAAAATCACTGTCACTTATGCAAGAGTGCTTGTGAGTCATTAATCTAGAATAGCTAAAAAGGTTCAATAACTACACTAGCAGAAAGTGGATTGTTCAGTCTGATAAAAAGTTCCTTCAAATTAGGCTAGGTTACAATATTATTGATGTCTCTGAAACATTTGACTTTCATATAGCAAAGAGTACTTTATCATCATTATTGTCATTATCATCTGCATTAGAAGTAATGCTGTCTAATTCATCACTTGCATCTTCATCTATATAATCGGCACAACAGCAATTCTAATATGCTGCCTGTGACAGCCCTGGTGCTGTTCTTCTACCACCTTCCACTGAAATAGGAAGTTGCAGCAGAAGGGGGTGGAATGCGGCAGAGGTACTGCACCAGGGCAGTCACAGGCAGCGTATCAGAATTACTATCATGCCAATGATTCCCTGTCAATAAAAGCATGATGTTATCTGGACAGGGAAGGGAGGGAGACCTTGGATCGGAGTGGAAAGAAGAGGAAGAGATGGTGGGCCATGGGGGCCCCCTAGAGCTGTGGGGCCAAGGGCATCTGCCCTGTTTGCTCCCCCCCCCCACACACCAAATATAGCAACTAAACTCATTTAAAAAATCGGCAAATAGCCGGTTATATCACACAATATAACCAGCTAGCTGCTAACTGGGGATATTTAGTAGGGGATATCTGGTTATTCCCCACTGAATATCGTCAGATAGACAGTTAAGCACTATTTAACCAGTCAGCAGCCATTCTAGATGGTTAAATAACGCTGAATATTGGCGTGGGGGGGGGGGGGGGAAGATATAAGGATGGAGAATAAGCAGACTGGGAGCAGATTGCCATGTCTGAGCATAGATTATTAAATACTTGCATATGTATCTATTTTGGCACCTAAAACACACATTACATCTGTCTTGGAGCAGCTGTAAATGTGTGAGCCTGCTTTCCCTAAGGTAATTCTAGAAAGGCACATAGGTGCATATGTTTTCTTTTTAAAAGGCACAACATATGTGTCTATATATGCCATGTTAGCCTAGGTGCCCCTGATGTAAAAAATTACCATGGTAATACAGGAATATGGTTAATTTGTCCTTGCTAATAGGAAGCAAATTTATAAAGGTTTTTTCACATATAAATGCAGCTATACACATGTAAAATGCCACTTTAAAAAAGTTTTCCTCCTTAAATGTACATGTTATGACTAGAGTGTGGGTTATTTTTGTTACTTTCATACATGTTGGGGGTCAGATTTTGGACAAAGCATGGACAGAACTGTGATTTATACATATTGAATCCGATATTCAAAGTGATTTAAGTGGGCAGGAGCTTCTCCATCCTGCTTAAATCACCTGTCGCCGTCCAACCGTGGATATTCAGCAGCAATGAAGAGGGGAGTGCTGCTGAATGTCACATCTGATTGGCCCCATTTTCAGAAAGATGCTGCTAGGGGCAGGAGTGAGGGAGATTCGCTCCTGCCCCTGACGCCTCGGTAGACCACCAGGGAGGTAGGTACCTACTTGACTTCCTCACCTAGGTGACTTTTTAAAAAATTTCTCTCTTAGTAAGTCTTTTACAAAGGTGCACTAGTGCTTTTAGCGCACGCTAGAGATACCCAGAGGAATATATGGGCATCTCTAGCATTTAGCGCATGCTAAAAACACTAGCATGCCTTTATCGTTTATTATTTACTATACCGTTACTTATTGCTAGCAAAACAGAACGGTTTGCATAAAAGAAAAAATATTTAAAACATATAAAAACACTCATAATAACATCTAGGAAATCCAATAATTGATAGGAAAGCATGGCAAATCAAACATACAATTATTAGTAACAAACTAATAATTCTAATTAACAACAAGCTTAACATATATCATAATTCAAGCTCTAAGACTGACATCTTTTACAAATTCACGGGAGGGCTAATGTGCAGGCAGCACATGCCAAATTGGCACTACCACCAGGGTAGCACATGCACCCAGTGGTAATTCTGAGTTTGGAGCGCTCTAAATCTTGAGGTAGAAAATATTTTTCTATTTTCTACCACTGGGGAGTTCCCAGCACTAATCGGCAGTGCAGCTACATTGGTGCATGCTGCATGGTTACCGCGCAGATAGTGCATGAGCCCTTACCGTTAAGTCAATGGCTGGTGGTAAGGGCTCAGGCCATTCATATGCACACGCCCATTTCCCAGCCCATTAAAAAAATAGCCTTTTTCCCAGCAGTGGTATAAAGTGTCCCAACACGCCCCAAAAATACACACCCACACTACTATAGGCCACTTTTTACCACGACTTTGTATAAGGACCCCTTAGTGATTTATATTCTACAATTATATTAGACCATGATCTGCCTCCAGGGGCTTTTAAAATAATGCTTTGCCAAAAGGGTTATTCCTGTATTTGTATTTCTTCACTGTTAAACATCTATCATTGGTATCACCACATACCTGAAAGGGATGACAAAAAACCTCCACTGTAATAATCAGGTGGAGAAAAAAATCATCTCAACTCATAAATCAAAATCTGTATCAAAATTCAAATATAGAAGGTGTAAAATAGTAGCAAATAATTAGAAAAAAGGTCTTCTTTTCAATAGAAAAACACATATAGGGGCAAACTACAGTAGTTTACAACAATAATGCAATTAACAATGTCGCTTATCTCCAAACCAGCAACATCAATCTTTATCATCGCAGAGCTGAAGCTCAAATGTCGACTCAGACTCGACAAGGGTCCCTTGTTTTGCCAAGACTGCTTCAGGAAGGTGCACTTTTTAAATTTTGATACAGATTTTGATTTTTGATTTTGAGATGACTTTTTTCTTCTGTTGGTTGACTGGCCATCACACTGCTCCCACTGCTCGGATTCTTTTGTTTGGTTCTCCAATATCTTACTAGACTTCAGACACTTCAAAATACGGCTATTCGTTTACCTGTCGTTTATGAAAATACGACATGTCACGTCTGCTCTACTGGATCATCACTGGCTGCCTATTCAATATTGGATTCAGTTTAAAGCATTATTGTTAGGTTTCAAGGCTTTTTGGCAAGGTACACCTTTATATTTGACCTCATTGACCATTCCACATTCTTCGCCATGGGTATTGCACTCCTTAAATGATCATTGTATGCTTCTACTAGGGACCCGTTTTGCCCAACTACAGTTGACTCATTGCTGTGCATTCTTTTTCACAGTCCCCCATCTCTGGAACTCCATACCTTTATTTTTATGCAGCGAAACAAATATAAAGAAATGTAAAGCCATGCTGAAGACCTGGCTATTTAAGCAATCGTTTACCAGCTGATTGAGTTTGGCCTGCTGGGTATCAGAACTTATGTGAGAGAAGTTATGTTCATCTCTAGTAGAGTGTTTGCCTTTGTGTGTTGACATACTTTTCCTGTCATAATAGTGTAGTTCCTTTCCTTGCTTTTATTTTTATTCTATTCTAAACTGCCATGTTCTGCTTGTCGGCTAAAGGCGGTATATCAAATTCCAAATAAATAAATAAAATAATGGAGTTTTCTTTTCATCTCTTTCAGGTATGTGATGATATTGACGATAGATGACAACTGTAGCCTGCTGTTTGAACCTGTTTTGTCCTGGGGGAGGTGCTTAGCTCTGAGGTATAACCATTATCAATTTTTAACAGTGAAAAAGTACTAATACAGGAGTAGGCCATTTTTGCCTTTTCTTGTAGTAGTAGTTGTTGTTTATCTTTTTCCTGTAGCTCTATATGTTTTACCAAATACTACTACTACTACTACTTAACATTTCTAGAGCACTACTAGGGTTACGCAGCGCTGTACAATTTAACAAAGAGAGACAGTCCCTGCTCAAAGAGCTTACAATCTAATAGACAAGTGAACGGTTGGTCCGATAGGGGCAGTCAAATTGGGGCAGTCTGGATTCACTGAACGGTAAGGGTTAGGTGCCGAACGCAGCATTGAAGAGGTGGGCTTTAAGCAAAGACTTGAAGACGGGCAGGGAAGGGGCTTGGCGTAAGGGCTCAGGAAGGTTGTTCCAAGCATAGGGTGAGGCGAGGCAGAATGAGCGGAGCCTGGAGTTGGCGGTGGTGGAGAAGGGTACTGAGAGGAGGGATTTATCCTGTGAACGGAGGTTACGGGTGGGAACGTAAGGGGAGATGACGGTAGAAAGATAGTGAGGGGCAGCAGACTGAGTGCATTTGTAGGTAAGAAGAAGCTTGAATTGAATGCGGTATCTGATCGGAAGCCAGTGAAGTGACCTGAGGAGAGGGGTGATATGAGTATGTTGGTTCTGGCGGAATATGAGACGTGCAGCAGAGTTCTGAACAGATTGAAGGGGGGATAGATGGCTAAGTGGGAGGCCGGTGAGGAGTAAGTTGCAGTAGTCCAGGCGAGAGGTAATGAGAGCGTGGACGAGAGTTCGGGTGGTGTGTTCAGAGAGGAAAGGGCGAATTTTGCTGATGTTAAAGAGGAAGAAGCGACAGGTCTTGGCTATCTGCTGGATATGCGCAGAGAAGGAGAGAGAGGAGTCAAAGATGACTCCGAGGTTGCGGGCAGATGAGACGGGGACGATGAGGGTGTTATCAACTGAGATAGAAAGTGGAGGAAGAGGAGAAGTGGGTTTTGGTGGAAAGACGATAAGCTCGGTCTTGGACATGTTCAGTTTCAGGTGGTGGTTGGCCATCCAGGCAGCAATGTCGGATAAGCAGGCTGATACCTTTGCCTGGGTCTCCGCGGTGATGTCTGGTGTGGAGAGATACAGTTGGGTGTCATCAGCATAGAGATGATACTGGAAACCATGAGATGAGATCAGGGAGCCCAGGGAAGAGGTGTAGATTGAGAAGAGAAGGGGTCCAAGGACAGATCCCTGGGGAACACCAACAGATAAGGGGATGGGGGTGGAGGAAGATCCATGAGAGTGAACTTTGAAGGTGCGGTGGGAGAGATAGGAGGAGAACCAGGAGAGGACAGAGCCCTGGAATCCAAATGAGGACAGTGTGGCAAGAAGTAAGTCATGATTGACAGTGTCAAAAGCGGCGGATAGATCAAGGAGGATGAGGATGGAGTAGTGGCCTCTGGATTTGGCAAGGAACAGGTCATTACAGACTTTAGAGAGTGCCGTTTCTGTCGAGTGAAGATGCAAATGAGTTGCCATGCACTGGAAGAATCAGGAATATTGTATCCCAAGGATGGTTGAACAGAAATCAAGATAAGCTCTGCTCCAAAGCAGTTTATTCTGTATCCAGTTATGATAGGGATGTGTGTGTGGTTTAAATAAAGGGTAGTATCCTACTGGCTATTATAAAAGGTTGACCATATACAGCAAATGCTCTATAAGATTGCAGCATGCCCAATTATTAATCACTAGATACACTCTAACAATAGTGTTAATGCCCATAATTCTCTTAATATTTCTTAACATCTTACTCCAGTTCAAATGTCATAAAAGCATAATCCCAAGGTGCAGGTCTCAACAAATTTGAATTAAAGTATTAAGGACCTCAGATGCAAGGTTACATTGCAGTAATAATTCCTGCTGTCTGCAGAGTTGTTTAAGTGCTTTCATATTAACCTGATTATAATCACAGGTCCTTGTATAATATCAGAAGAAATATTTTTATATTATTCTTATGCAAATAACATTAGTATCTCATTCATTAATACCCAATTGTCACTATTGTGCTCTTGTCTCTTAACGCCAACGCTGTAAAATTTTCTCCTCCCGCAATCTGAGTGGAGTGTCATGAACTGCTGTGATTGCTTTGGGAGTTATTCATTAGTTTATATAAGAAAACTGAATTATGAGCAGAGCTTTTCATCTGACAATTGCAACCACATTGGCATTATCTGTTTCCAGTTTTATGTGTATCTGGTCAGAGAGAAACAAACCAGATGACATCATTTCCTTCAATCAAAAAAACTTTTAATCAAATTCAATGGGAGAGAAACTTTGTAAAAAGTCATGGTATTACTTTCTTAGATGACACCTGATGGAATTTATATATGTATATATCTATATAATCATCAAATAGAAAAATTTAGACTAAGGGAAAAAAGACAGATGTGGAATGCAGACATTATGAGCTGGATTCAGAGGCCATTTTACTAAGCTGTGGTAACAATGACCTGTAGTAGTTTGGACACGTGAAACTGGCATGCGCTGGGCAATTTTTAGCGTGGCTGGGAAAAAAGGCTTTTTTAATGGGGCAGTAAATGGCCATGCGCTAAAAAAAGTAGTGCATAGCTATTTACTGCCTGAGCCCTTATCTCCACCCCTTGACCTAGCAGTAAGGGCTCACGTGCTACTCATGCAGTAATCATGCAGCACGCACCAATGTGGGCACGCTGCTGATTACCGCCAGGAACGCCCCCTACTGATGCTTAGTAAAAGGGCACCTTAGTAAATGGCATCAAAACATAAGCACCGGGGAAAAACCAGTGCTCAGTGCTCTTCTATAAAGGGCAGAGATTTGTGTGGGAGTGAGGACATACAGAAAACTGAAACCTGGTATAAATTCTGGTGTGCTAGTTGGATGCAGATCCCTGGAATTCGGTAACACTGTGCATATCTTTTGTGAATGCCCTTGATCCATCCGTGCCCCTCCCCTGGCCACGCTCCCTTTTGGATTGTGTACGAGAAGATTTGGGTGCGGATGTTATAGAATCACTTGCAGACAGATCCATGCACAAATTCAAATTAGTGCCGACTAACGTCTATAATTGCCTGTTAACGGCCAATAATTGATTCTTAACATCTCATTCTCTAATTTATTTGCACGCAGATCATGTGTGCTGAAAAAATGGCCTGCGCTGTTGTAGACGTGTGTATTGGACGTGTGCAGGTCCATTTTTCAGCACACCTGCAAAAAAGGTAGCCAGGCGGTAGTTCCAAATTGGCGTGCATTGGGCACGCATAGGCACCTATGCAGCTTAGTAAAAGGGCCCCTTGGATGCCATTTATAGAATCTGGAGATATGAAGACAATTGGATTAGTGGGTGCCTCTTTTTAAGTGCCCCAGTACACTATGGGCTAGATTCTATATATAGCGCCTAAAAAATCGTCGCCAAAAAATACCTACGTAAGCAGTATTTTATAAGCTGCACCTAAAGTTCATAGAATTAGTTTATAGAATTAGTGCTTAAGCGGACAGGTCACTCGTAAATTTAGGTGCCACCTTAATTTACATGCAGAGCGCCCATATGGGTGACAATTGGGTATTAATGAATGAGATACTAATGTTATTTGCATAAGAATAATATAAAAATATTTCTTCTGATATTATACAAGGACCTATGATTATAATCAGGATACTATGAAAGCACTTAAACAACTCTGCAGACAGCAGGAATTATTACTGCAATGTAACCTTGCATCTATGAGGAAAGGCTAAGCTTGGAGAAAAGGCGGCTGAGGGGAGATATGATAGAGGTCTATAAAATAATGAGTGGAGTTGAACAGGTAGATGTGAAGCGTCTGTTCACGCTTTCCAAAAATACTTGGACTAGGGAGCATGCAATGAAGCTACAATGTAGTAAATTTAAAACGAATCAGAGAAAAGTTTTCTTCACTCAACGCATAATTAAACTCTGGAATTCGTTGCCAGAGAATGTGGTAAAGGCGGTTAGTTTAAAAAAAGGTTTGGACGGCTTCCTAAAGGAAAAGTCCATTGACCGTTATTAAATGGACTTGGGGAAAATCCACTATTTCTAGGATAAGCAGTATAAAATGTTTTGTACTTTTTTGGGATCTTGCCGGGTATTTGTGACCTGGATTGGCCACTGTTGGAAACAGGATGCTAGGCTCGATGAACCTTTGGCCTTTCCCAGTATGGCAATACTTATGTACTTATGTATATTCTATAATTACATTCGTAACTCAAAACCATGCCCCTGCTCTGCCCCAAAATGCCCATGACCCTCCCATTTCCTTACCCATTTTTTTGGACCGCATGCAAATTTTAGGCACAGGATAAACAGGTTAGTCCCAATTAAATCTAATTAGTGCCAATAATTGCTTGTTAAAAAGCAATTATTAGCAGGAATTGGCTCTCATTATTTCTATTAAATTGTGCATGCAAATTGGGAACGTGCATGAATTTGCAAATGAAATTTTTAGTGACCTTTATACAATCGGGGGATGGCCCACTGTCTCTAACAAGCAAGAAATACGTACAACGCTGAGAACATTTTGTAAATCCCCTGGGACGGTCTTTATTTTTGTCGGATTTATACTGAAAATGTAATTATGTCCAAATCTAAAATCTGATAAAAGAGAAAGATAATCCTTTGAATAAATAACTCAGACAAAATGGATATGTTTTGATAATTTCTTCAACAAAAAGGATCTAATAGTAAGCTTTTGTGTGAAAAAAATGTAAAATCTTCATTCAGTAACTGGTGGCATCTGCATGAGCAGCAATAACTTCAGATAAATCTTTCCTGTAACTACTGAACAGTCTCTCACATTGTCATTGAGGCAGTTTGGCCAATTAACTTTTCATACAAAACTATTTTTACTCTGTGACATTTGAGGGCTTCCTTGTATAAACAGTTTGCTTCAAATCTTGCCACAACATTTCAAAAGGATTTACATTGGCATCTTGATTTGGCCAATCCAACACACAAAATCTCTTCTGCAGCCATTCTCTGATAGATTTATTTCAGTGTTTAGGATTGTTGTTTTGCTCCTTGACATACTTTGCTTCAACTTCTGCTCACGGACAGATGGTCTGATATTCTCCTTGAGAATTTTCTAATATAAAACAGAATTCATGATTCCAACAATGACAGCAGGCTGTCTAGCTCCTGATGCAATAAGGAAGCCTCACCTCATGATAACTTCACTGTCACGTTTGACAAGCAGGATGAGATTCTTATTTTGGAAGGAAGTGTTTGATTTTCATCAAACAAAACATTTGTTATTGTGCCCAAAAGGTTTGTTTTTGGGCTCATCTGCCTAGAGAACATTACTGCAGTAATTTTGTGGGTTATCCAAATACTTTTTGGTGAACTTGAAGTGAGCTACAATGTTCTTTTTAGAGAACAGTGATTTCTTCCTAGCTATTTTCCCATGAATACCATTCCCGTTTTCTTAATGGTTGACACATAAACCCTTATGTCAGCTGCACCGTACTCCATTTGATTTTTTTCAATAGATTAATTTTTTTATGACATAACACACACATAAATATCCTATACCCTTCTATGCAGTACTTGGAACTCTCTCATTCAAACCTTTCACTTCACCATTCAGCCACACTACATACTATATAGGAGTTAAAGCTTTAACCAATATGATCCAATTGCCCCCAACGCATTACAGATATTTTCCAAACAATAACATGTATGCCATGCTGTTCCGTTGTCAAAGAGTCTAGGGTTAATGTCCCTAATCAAGGGTCAGTACCGTTATATCCTTATATCCTTGCATTGTCCATATAAGATGTACAAAGAAGGTTTTTTCCCCAGCAATGGAAAATGTAGTTCTCCAACCAAGAAAACTCCTTCAATTAGTAAGATATCTTCACGAAATAGCTCAGTGGCTCAGCGCAGCTTGAAGAGGGCTTCCTTATGACTGCATAAATCTTTCAACCTTTAAGTTCATTTAAGCTCCTCTTCAATTCCTCGCTCCTCGATGCGAGACCGCATTTCGGATCACCCTTCCTCAGGAGGAACAACTCCCAACACCTACAATGATAAACCATATACACATATATGTATTTATTTTATTTATATAACTTTTAATTTACATTCCAAAGCAAAGCTTTGACAAGAAATATACAATGAATTCAAAAGGAAATATACATGTTATGGGGAGGCTGATATATTTAAACCTTATAAAGAGGATAAGGATAATATTAAAGCAACATAATTTTGAAAAAGAAAAGCGTCGGGTATGTTACATCTTCTCCAAATTAAAAAGTCCTTCCTAAAGATCCTATGGAGGTTTAGGAACTCTTACATTGTGACAAGGCTACATCCCAGATGTATAAAATGAAGCAGCAAAACCCTAAACTACATCTCCCAGAATGCATTTCTAGTCCCAGCAGTGAGAGCCCAGGGGATAGGCAAGCTGGCCATATACCGTCTGTGACCACAAGAGGGAGGGAGAATGAAGGAGCCCAGTTCCCCTGGACCTGCAATCAGTATATCATGCTGCCCACCTGTAATAGGGAGGGGTGGGGTGAGAAGCAGGAGGAGGATTGGATGGAAGAGGGGGTTAATCGGGCTGAGCAGGGAGAAGAAACCAGAAGGGAATGGGAGCTTGAGAGCCTGGGGAGAGCAGTACCTGAAGGTTTGAAACTATATTGTTTTGGAAGGTATTTTGAGTTAAACCCTGCTTAAAGAATGAAGCCTGTTTTCTTTTGGGAGACCTGTTTGCTGTGGGGAAACCCTGACTGTTGGGGGAAGTTGCTGGAAGAGTTACAAGCCTGGTTCCCCCCAAGCTGCACCCTGATTATTTTGGAAGGACTATGTGGAATCTGAAAGACTTGTTTGGGCAGAAGGGGGAAACCCTGCTTGGAGGCAAGTACTGATTTTGCTACTGACTTTGAAAAGGAGGGATTTTCAAAGAACTATTGCAGCCCCTCAAGAAATGGGCAGAGACTTTGAGTTGCTGGCTTGTACACTAAGGGAGGCAGAACAGCCCTGCCTGGGAAGCCCTAACCCAGGGCTCTGGACTGAAGTGTTTGTCATTAACTTGAAAAATAAAAGAATATTTTAAAGTATCCACTGGTGGCAATTTGTGGAGATCTGTCTATTTGTGGGAGGCGGCTTCCTCCCCCCACATACTGGAACAGCGGGCCCGTTTACAACATTTAGGAAAGATCGAAGTTGTAAAGGATCAAAAAATGGTATGTCTTAGTCTCATAATATACTACACATTTACAAGGAAATCTCAATTGAAATTTAGCCCCCAATTGTACTGTCTCTTGTCTCATAAGCAAGAATTTCTTCCTCCTCTCTTGTGTGGTTCTTGATACATCTGGAAATATTTGGATTCTCTCCCCCATAAATATAACTGAAGAGATTTTTCTTAAATATTGTCTCAGTAGAGCCTCTTTATCCATAAGAAAGACAAACGATACCAATAAAGTAGATCTAAATTCAATTTCTTCTTGTGATTGTTCAAGCAAAGCCGATACATCCAGATTTTCTGAAACTTGAGCTGTAGGTAGTTTGTCTTTTACTTTTAAATCTCGAATAGGCAGAAAATAAAGTTTTTGTATTGGGGGGAGATTGTTGTCTGAATATTTTAAGACTTCTTTCAGAAATTTATAGAATAAGTCTCTCAATGGGGTATATTTAAGAAAAGGAAGTCTCTCAATGGGGTATATTTAAGAAAAGGAAGTCTTTCAATGGGGTATATTTAAGAAAAGGAAAATTTAACAATCTCAAGTTTAAATTTCTGGCCTCATTTTCTAAATTCTCTATTTTTCTATGTACCAAGTCCGCATTTTGGAGTAGCTTACTCTCTTGTTCTTTTAATTGAGACAAAGAGACTTCACATTGTTTTAAATTTTTTCTTTGTGAGGCTATTTCAGTTTGAAGAGAGTCAATTTTTAAGGTATTAACATTTGAATTTGTAACAAAGTTAAGGCATACCTTATGTAGAGATTCCATTGCCCCCCAAAGGGATTCTAAAGTCACCTTAGTTGGTTTCTCCAAGGGTAGCAGTTGCGTTTCTGGGTTAGATCGACTTTCCGCCATTTGCTGAGCAGTAGAACTTTGCTCCAGAATATTTCCTTCGCTTCTGCTATCTTTGGGAGTGGATGTGAGGTTTGGATCTTCGCGGGAAATTCACGCTTGAGGCAGCGCCATATCCCCGAAGGAATTCTCCTTTCCTCGCTCCACAGCCACAGTCTCCGACTGTTGGGCGGGACTTCCTCCCGGACTGCTTCCTGCCTCATGAACCTGAGGCGGACTTCGAGGGCTAAGTGAAACTTCACTTTCCAGGCCCAGGCTCCTCTCAGCCTCGGACAGTGGAGCGCCTCTCAATGTAACCGGAATCGTGAAATCCGTAATCGGAGGTTGCCGACGATTTAGGTCAGTAGAGGGTAAGGAGAAACCTCCTCTCACTTTCCCTTTCCTCTTAGGCATAGTATTTGAAAGAAAAATTGAAACAGGAAACATTTCTCTCCAAGTCTGGTTTCTGCATCCTACCTCGACGCCATCTTGAATCAGCCCTCCATATACACATACATGGCTTATCATTGTAGGTGTTGGGAGTTGTTCCTCCTGAGGAAGGGTGATCCGAAATGTGGTCTCACATCGAGGAGCGAGAAATTGAAAGAGGAGCTTAAATGAACTTAGTTGAAAGATTTATGCAGCCATAAGGAAGATATCTTACTAATTGAAGGAGTTTTCTTGGGTGGAGAACTACATTTTCCATTGCTGGGGAAAAAACCTTTTTTGTACATCTTATATGGACAATGCAAGGATATAAGGATATAACGGTACTGACCCTTGATTAGGGACATTAACCCTAGACTCTTTGACAACGGAACAGCATGGCATACATGTTATTGTTTGGAAAATATCTGTAATGCGTTGGGGGCAATTGGATCATATTGGTTAAAGCTTTAACTCCTATATAGTATGTAGTGTGGCTGAATGGTGAAGTGAAAGGTTTGAATGAGAGAGTTCCAAGTACTGCATAGAAGGGTATAGGATATTTATGTGTGTGTTATGGCATAAAAAAATAAATCTATTGAAAAAATCAAAAGGAGTAGGTGGTATAGTTAACACATTCAAACACAGGACTTTTCCATGTGCTAAGCCCAGATTTAATACAGCACCTTTTAAGAACTTTTTATTTATTCATTTTTTGCAGGCTGTGTGCTAAGTGTTAGGAACACCCATATCCCACTCTTAGCACTCCCCCTTGTGATTTGAACACACTTCGGATGAACTTTATAGAAAAACGTCTAAAATGTACTTCAAAAATACCAATTTGGACGTTTTTGTGAAAAAAACGTTCACATGCAGATTTATGCCACTTTTTGGATGTTTTTCTCTTTTGAAAATGAGCCCCCAAGAATAAGGGACTGAAAGAGTCTGCCCAAGGGAGGCTCCTGTCAAGTCAGCCCCGAACCCAGGGAAGGTCACACGGGCGCGTTATAATTTAGGACTGCTAAAAGAAGCCTAAATAGATGGCAGCATGCCAGTCAGCGACCAATATTTATATTCAGCAGTATTGAATATATGTATTCATTTACATGCCACGGCTGGAACTTAAGTTAAAACACTGGCCACTATTGTTGAAAATTAACCCAATTAATTATAAAGCCTTGTCTGCCTAAGACATCAGAAGAAAATGACTTGTAAAGCACTGCGAGAAAAACTCCAATTAAGCATACTGTATTAAGATCCATCTTGTGCCTCCATTTTATTGCTGTAAGGAACGTATTTGGAATTTGAAATTAGGTACATAAAAGAACACATGCAAAGTTAGGCAATTTAGAAAAACTGCAGTAAAGACAACATTATTTACTGCAGGAGCAAAGCAATTACCATAAAAAAATTAAAAAGTAATTTGGTAGGAAGCATTTACAATTAATATGCATTTTTTTTCGTATCCCTTTTTAAAAATATTGTGTTTTCTAAATCCTAAAGCTGCAAAGAGATCTCTTGACCTCATGAGGTTTGTTAATAATCCCAACAATGTCTGTGCTGCTGAGACAGAGCTAAATTTAATAAGAGAAGCAGGTGGTGGTGATTTTTTTTTGCTGACCCGTGCTCCTAATAGGAAATCTGTTTCTATATAAATATTATACTTATTGGTAAGAAATTAAACTGCCTATAAACAGGGTGAATTGGTGCAACTCTGTCTTAATTTATGAAATGCTCACCTCAACCACTTGACTTATTTCCTGGTGGCTGTAAACATATACTGATATTTTAGCAATGGGATGAGTCACTGCAGTAACGCCCATCTCTCAGCCTGCCAGTTAGAGACTCCCTGAATTGCCCTCTCATGGGAGGTAATGGAGATGAAAACAGTAATGGAATTCAAAACTGTGTGGGATAAACATAGGGTTACCATATTTGCTGTGACAAAAAAAAGAGGGCACAAAATAAAATTCAGGCCACCCCTGCCATGCCCCCTTTCATGCCCCATCATGCCCCATGTCACGCCCCAGTCCTGTCTCTGTCACACCCCCATCACAGTGTCACATTGACACCCCCACCCCCAAGAAAGCCAAATTCTGTAAGCAGCAAAAATACTGGTAAAGTAACAGAAATAAATTTTTTCCATGCTAAATACAAAATTAACATGACATTCTCATGTAATGCTTAGACACATACATTTCATGAGCATGTCCCCTTTTCTTTTCCTTCCCATCCCCTTCTATGTATTTCCCTCTTTTCTCTCCCTCTTCTCCCCATGTATGTCCCCTCCCCAATCTTTTTTCCAGCCTCCCTCCACCCATCTTTTTTTTACAGCTCCTTCGTTCCCTCCCTCCCTCTACCCACATGACTCCATCCACATCCTATCCCCTCCCGCCCCTGTACCTTATCGTGCCTGGTGGTCTAGTGGCCTCTTCAGGGCAGGAAAGAGTCTCCTCTTTCCTGCCTGGTGCTGCCGCTGATTGCTCATTGACGGTGCCACTTAAAAATGGTTGATGAGAGTCCCCGTGGTGACCTTGCAAGACTTCTGCGGTAGTCTTGCGAGGTCGCCACTGGAACTCTCTGTAACCATTTTGAAGTAGCACCAGCAATGAGCAGTCTGAGACAGTCCCGGGCAGGAAAGAGAGGGCTCTTTCCTGCCCTGAAGAGGCCACTAGACCACCAGGCATGATAAGGTATGAGACAGGAGGGAAGGACACCCTGAGGCCCGTCCACCCACCTGCAAGCTACCAGACAAATGGGCTGGCAAAACCTGCCTGGACACCCCACGGTGTCCTCAAAAAGAGGACATGTCCGGGTAAACCCGGACATATGGTAACCCTACATAAACACAAAGGAATCCTGTATACAATTCATGGAACCAAACAAGCTTACAGTTGCTTAGATGGCAACACCAGTAACTGGGAAGCAAAGCCAGTGCTGGGCCGACTTCTACAGCCTGTGCCCTGATCATAGCTGAACAGATAGACCAGAGCTGGGCAGACTTCTACGGTCTGTTCCCTGATCGAGGCTGGCCAGATTCAGCTTCAGTAGCTGGAGAACAAGGCCAGATTCAGGTAGTGTTCTACAGTCTGTGCCTGGATCATGGCTGGATAGATAGGCCAGCGCTGGGGTGCAGAGGCGTAGCCAGGTTTTGATCTCAGGGGGAGCAGACTTTTATAAAATAGGTTGGTGTCAGCTAGACAGCAGTGTCTGTGTTGTTGCTCAGGGGCTGTGGCGGGCAACTATTAATACAGGCTGTCTCTGTTACGTCCTGCCTACAAGGAAACAGTAACCTCAGGAATAGCACACCCAGTCCTTCCACTGCTAGACACATTATTTAAATCAAGATGGGCTTTTGTTTGTGTGGTGACTCTACAGGATGTGAAGAACACTAGTCTTGAGCATTTTTATTTTGGGTGACAAGGGTGGACAGTGTTCCTTTTATTATCGACCAGATAGAGATAAGAGTTTTCAGTTTTGGCACAGTATAAGTCATCATAAGAACAAAATATAAGAAAACAAATGGACTGCATTAGGGACGGGAGAGACAGGCAGAAGAGGACTCGGGAGGGAGCAGAAAAAATATTTATTGCCACGAGGCGCATAGGCGCCATTTTTTCAAAACAGCTGTTTAGGGGAGCGACCGCTCCCCCTGCGCCCCACCTAGCTACGCTTCTGCTGGGGTGATCAGCCTACCTGTTGGGAAAGTTAAGAGCAGGGAGGGCACAGGCATGTTCTTATGTAGCTGCAAATTAGTGTCAATTAGCACCGATTATTGGTTGTTAGTGCCAATTAAGTTATGCGCATAACTTGTAGTATTGTATAACTTGCATGTACAACTTTGCATGCTAAGCATCAAATTGTGCATGCAAGTTTTTAGAAATAGTGCATATTTTTCATAAGGAGCGTGTGCTATATGTACATAGTGTACACAGTTTCCCGACAGTGTGTGTATATGTGAAACAGATTTTATTTTTCTAATGGACTCTGAATATGTCATGAGGTCTCTTATTGTACAAATGAGCTTTTAAGATCTGCTTCAGATCTGCCAGAACACTCTTCAATACCAGATCTTAGGAAAAAGCTCGTATGTTACAATATCATAGTTTTATGTTGGTCTAATAAAGTCTTTGAAGCACACAGCAGCAATAGTGAGTCAGTTATTATTTTCCAAAAATCTTTAATATTTCTAAAAACAATCTCATAGCTAGTGAAAATAGTGGATCCAAAATAATTTTCATTAGTCCATTAGCCCAACATGTAATACTGGATGCTTCAGGGGTAAATTTAAAAGGTAAAATGGATCAACACACCACCTAGGCAACTGCTTATAGTACCTCATAAGGTTGTCACCAATGGTCTTCTGCTCACCAAACAGAAATTACAACAGGTCACAAACCAGTGTAGAATTTCAAGTCTCAAATCTACCACTAGGCTTCCTATTAGGAATATTGTTATAAACTTTACAAATGCATGGGTCCTTTTACTAAGCTGTGGGGAAAATGGCCCTGTACTGGCAGTGGGGGGCGTTTTTCCCGTGCACCAGGGCCTTTTTTTTTACCGCAATGTAAAAAGACCTCAGGCACACATGTAGTGACTAACCTCTGGATTGATAGAGTCTTTAGAGAGGAAGCCTGCTTGTCTGGCCTTAAGACGGAAGCGTTCCCACTTATTTGATGTCCTTGTATCAATTCTCAAAGATATTCAAACATAGTTTACCATCAGATGAAAAACTGTTAGAACAAGCAATAAAGTTGTTGGAATAAAAGCATTAACAATAGTTGCATCCATTGAAGTTGTGGTACTTTTTACTCCAAAAAGTATTATATTAGGCAATTACTTTTTTAGTTTCACTTAAGCCCATTTTAATGTGATTTTTACTCACTTTTATTTTTACTTATGTATTAAAATATACATTGATTTTTACTTTTACTCAAGTACTTTGACCAACCTTGGAAGGATTTCTCCTATCTCTTGTTAAATATCTCTAAAAAAAGACTTTAGAACAGCGTTTCCCAAACTGTGCACCCCAGTACCCCAGTGTGCTGTGGTGAACTCGCAGGGGTGCCACGGGGTAGATGTGAGGTTCACAGGCAAGCACTGGGACATCACTTAATGTCAACATATTTAAACAAAGTTGTATGGAGTTCCAGGAAATCTACATGGCTGGGGCAAGCTACTGATCACAGCTCAGCTGTGATTGGTCATGGAGCCTGTCTGGCTCCTAAAAGGGCGATCCTGATTGGGAAGCAAGGAGTGAGGCTCTGGAAAAATCTATCACTGCTGTCTTAGTAATACCTATATCATGGGGTATTACACAAGCCTTTGCATTCCATGTAGAGGAGCTTTTGGAGAAGACAAGTGCTGGCAGCAGTTGACTGAAAGGTAATGTCCATGTCCTGCCCTGGTGACATTGCGTATTTTCAAAGCACTTAGACTTACAAAATTCCATAGGTTACTATGGAATTTTGTAAGTCTAAGTGCTTTGAAAATGAGCCCCGAACATATCCTGCTGAAACTTCAAAAGTCGTGGGGATTCTAGATAGGATATCTCTGGCTTATCTTTTATTTTTTCCTTTGGGGTTAGTCAATTTCACGTAGGTTCTAGAAGAAGAGTAGGGCACACTGAGTTCACACCACCAAGGGAGAAAGATTTTTAAACTGATTTTTAAAAAAGAAGGAAATACATGACTTACCAGAAGGTTTCTGGTCTGGTCTGGAGGTGAGGATGGCACCCAATGCAAGAGAGCTAGGAGGAAGAGGAGATACATTTTTTTCTCTTTTTGAAGTGTGTACATATTTTCTTTTTTGTTTTTTTACAAACAGCTGAGTACTCAAGCTAAATATATTTACCAGGTTTCTAAGTTTCCGTACATTCAGACTACACCACTTAAAGGTGGTTTAGCTAAGAAAGACTAAAGATATAGAGAGAAAATACAAATTTTTACACAAAACAATTCCTTCTTTAAAAAAATAAACTGAAAAGTAGAATTAATTGATCATGATATCATGCTAGTATGACTGGCAGAAACAGATATCAGTGGAACAGTACTTGCTTGGTTCAGATCCTATCTCATAGGCGACAGTCTATAATGTTTGGCAGCACCTCATTACCACCATTTGCACCAACCTGTGGGGTACCACAAGGATAGATACTGCCAGCTAGTCTGTTCAATATCTAGCTGAGCTGATTTGGTCGATGGACACTCAGTTCTACATGTACTTGGATGATGTGCAGCTACTCATACCCATTGAACTTGGCTTACCTAGATGGAAATGGATCAAGATGGCGTCAGGAATGGTTGTGTGGTCTTGAAGCTCCTGAGACTCGACATAGCCTTGGTGAGAGGATTTGTCTCCCTGATCTTAGGATGGAGAAGAGAAAGGGAAAGACGGTAGTTTCTACCTCTGTGGGCTTGCCGCTGACACCAACCTCCCGCCAAACGATATTCCAGAGCTTTGGAGTCACGACCCTTGGAGAGCAGATGCCTGCCTCAATGGGCTCGGCCTCTTTTTGTGCAGAGCGCAGCACTGAGGGAGCGACGCTGAGCCCTCTCTCCTACACAGCTCCTCCGCGACCCAGATGTGATTTGCTGCCTGTGGGGCCACGACAGCTTGAGGCCTTGGAATCGATCAGGCCTTCAACGTCTGTGGGAGGAGGACCCACGAGTACTTCGACCCCGAGTAAAGAAATATCAGAACAGGAGCAAATGCAGGACATTGCTCCTGGTGCCCGGGGCTTCACAACCGAGAGTATCGGAGGATTAATAAGACCTGCTGTGGTGACTATGAACACACTATGGGATCGCTATCCAAGGTGTGAATAAAACTTTACTCTTGGTGAATACTTCTGTTAAAGGCGAAATAATGGAATTTAAACAAACTAATCAAAGACTGTCTGATGATGTTCAAGAACAGAAAGTGAAAATTGTAAAGATAGAAGGAGAAGTCGAAAAACTGCAGAATCTTACCGTGGCTTTAATTATAGAAAAAGAAATCCAAGCTAAAAAATTAGAATACTTAGAAAATAATGGTTGTAGGAACAACCTGAGACTATTAAATTTTCCAAAATCGCCTTTGATTACAGTGGTGGACATGTTTAAGAAATATTTTGGCGATATATTGGGGATCCCAGTGGAGGGATATCCCCCCCATAACACAGGCCCAATATATAACAGGGAGACCTAGATCTATTAAAGAGCAACCTCAGGCTGTTCCTAATCTAAATCTTACAGAATTCTTGGCGAACTCTCTTGAACTTATTACTGAAAGAACGACGTTAATAGTAACTTTCGCTCTTGAACTAGACAGAAATAATATTCTTCTGACATATTTTCGCCATATAAATGATCCTTTCTTTGGGCAAAAGATTCAGGTTTTTCCTGACCTGGCAAGAAGCACACAAAAAAGGAGAAAAGAATTCTTGTTGTATAAATCAACAATTCTTAAATTTGGAGGTACTTTTTTTGCTAAACTTTCCTTGTAAATGTCATGTCTCCTTTGAATTGGCAAATTATATTTTCTTTACCCCCAAGAAACTGTTACAATTTATTGAATCAAGAGAAAGGGTTGGACCACCTGTAGATTTGCCTCCCTAGTTAGAAATGCTGTTACATTGGCTGCAGACATCTGATCTCTCCCTATCATTTTGTAATTTAATGTAATTTAACTTACCATATATTTTCCATTTATAACAATTTCCAAGTTTCTTGATTCAAAATTATTGTGGACAAAGTTAAGATGAAGATTTCTATACTATATTATTATTTGATATAAGTATATATTGCCTTTTGTTTTATGATTGCTGATATTTCCAAACATTTATGTTCGTTGATATAAATGTAAAATTAATAAACATAAAATAAAAAAAGAACCTGGCTTACCTACAGCCCTGAATAAACTGATTCCCTGTCTAACATCAATTCAAGAATGGGCTAAACATAACAAACTTTGCCTGAGCCCAAATAAAATCAAGATTCTCTGGGTCTCTAACACACGTGGACATATACCTGACATCAAAATCTCTTTTGGGAAGTGCGAACTCCCCATCAGATCAAAAGTCAAGAACCTTGGAATACAGGTAGATTCAACACTTACTCTGATTCCCCAAATCCAAGCAACCTTCAAGAGCTGCTTCTACTATTTGCAAAAACTACGCTGCCTCTCTCCTTACATTGAGAAGGCAAATCTTATCTCAGTTGTGCATGCCATGATAACATCAAGACTGGATTATTGTAATGCACTCTACACTGGTCTTACAAAGGGTCTGCACCAGCTCCAATTGATTCAGAATGCTGCAGCAAGACTAATAGAAGAATGCAAGCAACATGACCACATTTAAAACTCTCTGCGGCTAGGAAAGCGAATAGAATGTTGGGTATTATTAGGAAAGGTATAGAAAACAGGTGTGAGGATGTTACAATGCCATTGTATCGCTCCATGGTACGACCGCACCTTGAGTATTGTGTCCAATTCTGGTCGCCGCAGCTCAAGAAAGATATAGTGGAATTGGAAAAGGTGCAGCGAAGGGCAACAAAAATGATAGCGGGGATGAGACGACTTCCCTATGAAGAAAGACTAAGGAGGATAGGGCTTTTCAGCTAGGAGAAGAGACGGCTGAGGGGAGACATGATAGAGGTATATAAAATAATGAGTGGATTGGAACAGGTGGATGTGAAGCGTCTGTTTACGCTTTCCAAAAATACTAGGACTAGGGGGCATGCGATGAAACTACTGTGTAGTACATTTAAAACAGATAGGAGAAAATTTTTCTTCACCCAACACGTAATTAAATTCTGAAATTCGTTGCCAGAGAACGTGGTGAAGGCGGTTAGCTTGGCAGAGTTTAAAAAGGGGTTGGACGGTTTCCTAAAGGACAAGTCCATAGACCGCTTCTAAATGGACTTGGGAAAAATCCACAATTTCGGGAATAACGTGTATAGAATTTTTGTACATTTGGGAAGCTTGCCAGGTGCCCTTGACCTGGATTGGCTGCTGTCGGGGACAGGATGCTAGGCTCGATGGGCCTTTGGTCTTTTCCCAGTATGGCATTACTTATGTACTTATGGCCCAGAGTACTTGAAGAACAGGATCATCCTTTACACACCTCCAAGGGCACTAAGGTCCTCCCAAGGAGTATCCCTAACCAAAAGACATTGCAGGATGTGATACTCACAAGTGAGCCTTCTCAGGAGTAATCCCCATACTCTGGAATGCACTCCCTGAAAGGCTCTGCTTAACATGAGACTATCTATACTTCAGGAAGCAGGTGAAAGCTTGACTCTTCAACCAGGCATTTAGTGGAAGAAGTAACTAACTTGTTAGTTTCACATGCACACACAAGGAGTGACATGGGCAGTGCATACTGCAGCAAGGTATGTTTATCCACTCCTACCCAAGCTGAGATAATATTTAATCACCTCTGACCTCCTGTGCAACTTTCTTTAAATTAGTCCCCTTATTATCTAACTCCTCTTACTCTCTTACCTATATATATGTTCCATCTCTGCTTACACCCTATGCTGTCTATTATAATGTTTTATTACTTATTGTGTTGACATTATAAGTAGTATACTATGCTATACTTTGCATTATTTGAATATTTTTACTGCTGTAATTGTCTATTGCTTGTTTGACCACCTTGAGTGAATTCTTTCATAAAGTTGGCAAATAAATTCTAATAAATAAATAATTGTCTTTTTCACTTATCTGATATTTTGCTGATAAAATGAACTGCTAGCCTTGTTGGCATGTAGTGAGAAGTTTGCCAAATGGTACTGTAAAGAAATGGTTACTGCTTTAAGGGCCCTATTACTAAGCCGCGTAGATGCCTACGACTGCACAATGTGCACCAATTTGGAACTACTGCCCGGCTACTGTGTGGCCTGGGCGGTAATTTCATTTTTTACTTGAATCCACTATGTGCACCAGAAAATTTCCAGCGTGGAGCGCTAACTAGGCATTAATCGGCAGTGTACGTGCGCTGATGATTAATGAGACTTTACTTCTAAGTCAATGGGTGCCGGTAAGGTCTCAGGCCCAAAATGGACGCACACCACTTTTTATTTTGCTACACATCCATTTTCGACCAAAAAAAGGCCTTTTTTGCAGATGCACTGAAAAATGAACCTGCGCACATCCAATACACGCGTCTACACCAGTGCGGGCCATTTTTCAGCGCACCTTAGTAAAATGACCCCTAAATTAGTACCTTGAACACAGGTAACTTACAGAAGCACTTTAGGGAAAAAAACAACAACTGTGGGTTTTAAGTAATGTTGTAATGTTCTTTTGAAGTAATTAGTCCTTCACTGCCTCCAAAGCACATTTTAAAGCTGAATTTATTGACTGCATTTAAAATATTTTGTCCAATAAAACTATTTGTTAACTTGCAAGAAGTTTGTGAGACTTCTTCCTGCTACATGTTTGCAAGAGTTAACACCCCACTGATAACAATGCTGTATTTAAGCTGCTGTGATGTTTTAGATTGATGTGTGCCTCCCTTCAGTTGAAACCAACCAACCTCCATCCACTGTGACCAATAACCATCTTAGCTTTTGCCACTCAATCCAGGCAGTGCTGAAGACACATGGGGACATTACAAAAGGAAAAAAGATTAAAATATCTACTGATGAAAGAAAGAGACAAAGAGGGTAGAGACAAAACGGAAACAGAAAAGAAAAAAGGAAGCAAGATACATGAGAGAGACAGAAAACAAAACCAAAAGGAATGAGGGGAAAAAAGTTAGATTTTTGTTTTATCTGTGTCAGAGCAATTGGTAATATTGTACCTTGAAATTCCCAGTCTTCTGGGCAGCTTCAGGAGACTGAAAGCCAGAAAGGAGGATTCAGAGTACAGGAGTGGAGGTTATATTCTGGTAGCTTTTGATTGTGTCAGATAAAGTTATAAATAAAGGACATTACATTGCATAAAAATCTGTTTTGCAATCTGAAGGTGATGACAGAATGCTTGGTGACAAGGTGCAAAATATTTTATAAACATAGCAGAGTTTAATGCTCCTATTTCACCATTTGACAGTATGGATTCGCTCAGTTCTCCTGGACTTTGCACAAATAGATAGGGCACTGAACATTTCCTTGAAGATTAATTGAAGAGGATAAATAACAAAAGACTCTTGTACATTATGTTGGAGTGCAACTTTACGACATTTATCTGTGTTGACTTTACAGGTGCTGAGAAAGTCATATATGCATCCTGTAAAGCAGCATTAACTAGGCATTTTTCAGCAGGAAAAAAATGTAATTCATGCGCAGTTCTTTTTCTCATTAGCAAAACAAATAATCTCTGAATCTATAGATTATGCATGTTTGCTTATACCTGGAATTTCACTGGTGCTGACTCAGAATGAATAGACTAGATTATGGGACCCTTTTACTAAGTTGCGTGGAAGGGGCATAATCGAACGTCGCTGGTGATCTATTTTGGCGGCGGCGCAACAGCTGGCCGGAACTGTATTATCGAAAAAGATGACCGGCCATCTTTTTTCAATAATACGGTTTAGCCCGGCCAAATGCCAGAGTTCGCCGGGTTTGAGATCGCCAGTTTTGTTTTTCAGCGATAATGGAAAAAAGTGCCGGCCATCTCAAACCTGGCTAAATCCAAGGCATTTGATCATGGGAGGAACCAGCATCTGTAGTGCACTGGTCCCCCTGACATGCCAGGATAGCAACTGGGCAACCTAGGGGGCACTTCTAAAAATGTTTAAAAAATACACAAATAGCTCCCAGGTGCATAGCTCCCTTACATTGGGTGCTGAGCCCTCCCAAATCCCCCCCAAACTCACTCCCCAGAACTCTACACCATTACCATAGCCCTTATGGGTGAAGGGGGCACCTACATGTGGGTACAGTGGGTTTTGGGGGGGGGGGTTGGAGGGCTCAACACTTAGCACCACAAGTGTAACAGGTGGGGGGGGGGGGGGGATGGACCTGGGTCCACCTGCCTGAAGCGCATTGCACCCATTAAAAACTGCTCCAGGGTCTTGCATACTGCTGTCAGGGAGCTGGGTATGACATTTGAGGCTGGCATACAGGCTGGTAAAAAAAGGTTTTTATTTTTATTTGTTTAGTGTGGGAGGGGGTTGGTGACCACTGGGGGAGTATGGGGAGGTCATCCCCATTCCCTCCAGTGGTCATCTGGTCAGTTGGGGCACCTTTTTGAGGCTTGGTCGTGAAAATAATAGGACCAAGTAAACCCGGCGAAATACTGCTTAACGTCACTTTTTTTTTCATTATCTGCGAAAGCCGGCCATCTGGTAGCCACGCCCATGCCTTCCCATGCACCGCCTTCACTACGCCGCCGACACGCCCCCTTTAACTTTCGCCGGTACGGCGACAGGAAAGCGGCGATGGTGTCAAAAAAGCCGCTTGCAATTATACGGATTTCGCCACTTTTGAGAGATCGCCAGCCATCTCCTGATTTATGTCGGAAGATCGCCGGCGATCACTTTCGAAAATAAGCCTGATAGGTGCTTATGTGCACCCACTGCATGTCAATTTTGAACTAATGCCCTCCTACTGTGTGGCCCGGGCGGTAAATTCATTTTTTATGCGCATCCACTATGTATGCCGGAAATTTTCTGGCACACGGCACTAGCCAGGCGGTAATTGGCAATGCATGCACTGGTTAATGTGTGAGACTTTACCACTAAGTCAATGGGTGGCGGTAAGGTCTCAGGTAAAAAATGGACGTGTGCCATTTTTATTTTGCCGCACATCCATTTTCAGCCCCCCAAAAAGGCCTTTTTTGCAGGTGCACTGAAAAATGGACCTGTGTGCGCCCAATACACGTGTCTACACCAACGCGGGCCATGTTTCAGCGCACCTTAGTAAAAGGACCCCTATATTAGGTTGCATATTGCCACATTACAGAAGAAGAAAGGCTCTTCTTATACAAAGATGACACTAAGGAAATGATTAAAGATGCTAGTAGTACTGAGAATGCAAAAGCACAAACATGTGATACAAAAATTAGCATGAGCTGATATCACTCCATGTTTTATGGTGCTCAGCCTTATCACAGAGCTCTACATGCATCATTTATGCTGTCAAATGTCAAAACTGAATATGCCTCCACTGCTTGCAAATCTATCCTATAAATATTCCTGCTTCAGCTCAGCAGCGCTAGTCAAACTCAAGATCCGTGGCCTCTCTTTCCTTTACTACTAGTACAAACGGTTGTTGCTAACGTCATTCAGACGGAGGAAGAACATTTAGTTTTGACAAAGAGACTGTAATCTTTTTGGTTACTATATGTACAAACTGGTATATTTTCAATATGCTATGAGCTTGTTACTGCAAATAAGGAGCAGTATTGTATGTAGTATTATATAGTATGCATTAAGGTGTGAATGGTAAGAATGCAGGGTGTGAATGGTAAGAAAGTAGAAAAAGGAATTGATATGGTCATGATGATTAATGATAAAATGTTGATAGCGTGAGAAAAATCAAAAATAAATAATAGTGGAATCAAACAGAAAAGTGAAATAGTGGTTACTTTTAAGGGTATTTAGCAATTAGTTGGTAACCTCTAATAATTTATTTGATCTCATTTATGAGTATAAATATTCATTTTAGATATCATGAAAACCAGACTGGCTAGAAGTTATCCAGTAATGGCTTGAGAAACACTGCTCTTAACAAACCAAATATCCACTTTTTCCCTGGCTCCCAATTGTATATGGGGCCACAAAAAAGTATTTGTTCTTCCATGTCTAACGTGAAGCTCACTGGAAATCAAACCTACACCCATTGCTCTTAGAGCCTAAAGATTTGCAACTGAAGCCACAGATACTACACAGTCTGGATACAAGCAAAAGAACTGTTATCCTCTGGGTGGTAGAGGAAGCCATAAGCTTCTGAAGGAACCCATTGGATTAGTATTTAGTTTCTAATCAAGGACACACCCAATGTTATTCATATGGGCTCTTTTGGGGAAGTGGGGCATGAATTGCTTTCTGATATCCAGAGGATAATTATTTATGGGCTACTTCCATGTCTATGTAGTTCCTCTGGCTTTAGTTGTAAGTCTCTAGTGTTCCCTTTTGAGGGTCATGGGTTCAATTCCCAGTGAATAAGACAATCAGATACAGTTGAGCTATCTTTGATAAAGAAGGAATAGACCTAGCATGTAGTATCTCAACTTGCAAAGAATTCTGTTAAATAACACACACTAAAAAAGTTTTTAAAAAAATCAAGGAATTAAAAATGTGTAAAGAAGAGAACTTCAGTCTACATCAAGCCATAAATACAGCTTTATATAAAGGAAAGACGTTAGCATAGACTACCTTCAGTTATAATAATTGGTTCTCTCCTATGTTCGATGCTTGTATCTCTTGGGTCTTTGTGCAGACTTTCAGAATTATGTACATGTTTTTCATATAAGCAGAATACGCAAATGCTTGTAGGCACATATTAATTAAAAAAAAAAGACGTATCTGATATGAATTCAATGTCTGTGCTTGACAGTAACTATGATTTGAGCAGTCTCTGGAACCTGACTGTGCCAAATTTCATAATCACTGCTTCAGGAGTTGGGGCAAATCCATCATGTTGCTACAGCACTTGTCCTGTACTTGCTCATTCTATCAGGCCTGCTCCCCAAACTGCTTAATGAAACATAATAAAAACACTTTAGCCTCATTTTGGATAGAACATAGAAATCAGAATTGATCCATCCAGGTTAGGACGTGTATAATTCTGAATAATCCACCGACATAG